>NW_015393111.1:3996-9007 GCF_001527695.2 Protobothrops mucrosquamatus
CAACTGGACTTTGTTCTTCCTTGAAGACATTTCACTTCTCATCCCAAGAGCTTCTTCAGGGCATGGACCAGTCTGAAAAAGAAGTGTATGTATGTATATGTATATGTTAAAACCAATAAATATCGATCACCAAGAAGAAAGTAATAAATAGTAAAAAATTTAATGAGCCGAGCTTTCGTTGGGCCCACCCAACATCATCTGGGCTTTAAAAGTAGTCACTGGGAAAGAGCTTTTATAAGATGTTAACAGCCTGCATCCGGCTTCTGGAACGTGTCACCGGACCCAGCTGTTCGTGTTGTATCCTAGATGCATTACCTACATCAACGCATGATGTTTTTCCATACCTCCTCCGTATTTTACCGTAAGTGTTCTCCTTATCAGATGGGGGTGGCGTCTGGGGATGGGGGCAAGGAGGAGACGGCACACTTGGATCACGTTTGTAAGGGACGGAGGAATTTAACAGTGAGATCAAAGAAGAACTGCACCCCCCCAGAGCATAGTGCCACACACAGAATTCACTCCACCCCTGAAGTTAACGAGGAGAACACTTACGGTAAAATACGGAGGAGATATGGAAAAACATCATGCGTTGATGTAGGTAATGCATCTAGGATACAACACGAACAGCTGGGTCCGGTGACACGTTCCAGAAGCTGGATGCAGGCTGTTAACATCTTATAAAAGCTCTTTCCCAGTGACTACTTTTAAAGCCCTGATGATGTTGGGTGGGCCCAACGAAAGCTCGGCTCATTAAATTTTTTACTATTTATTACTTTCCTCTTGGTGATCAATATTTATTGGTTTTATCATGGATTTACCCAAGAGTCGAATTTTTAGCTTTATAACTTGTCAATATGTATATGTATATGTAATTCTCTATTTTCCTCCATAAAGTAACTAAATTTGATCCAATTGCAATCAGATTAGCAAACAGCTGATTTTAAACCATCCTTCCATCCTTCTTCAGAACTGAAGAAGCTTCTTGGAAAAACAAAAGTCCAGTTGCCTTTTGAAAAAGCACCTTTGGGACCATGTCCGTCAACATTTTCCACCTAGATGGGAGAACGACAACCCATTGCTTCTGAATTTGACATTACTGAACGTTAACAAAAAGTATAGAAGTAGGATGTGAAAACAATTCGACAATATTAACACATCCTGTTCCTTCTGACTTCTGTGCACGCTCTGCAGATAACATGAGAATAAACGGATAGCGAGATGGGCAGCGTATCAATTTAATAAATAAAATATAAGGCCTAATCATTTCCAATAGGCATTTATCTCAGCAATATTTGTCAGCCAAGTGGGAAGTCAGCAAAAGGCTTTAGGCTGACACTTCGGTTGTCAGTTAACCCCAATCTACACGCATCACCAGTTCAGTTTGTTTGCACTGTCATAGACCAAAGATAGAAATTCAAATACAAGGATCAAATAAAGAAAGAAGTTGAGTGGAAGGATGGTTTCAAATCAACTATTTGCAAATCTGATTGCAATTGGATCAAATTTAGTTCCTTTATGGAGAAAAATAGGGAACCAATCTGTTATTAATACACACACAGAGAGAAAAATACATTTACATACATACACTTCCTCTTTTTTAGACTGGTCCACTTGCCCAGTGATAAGATGGGAGAGGCAAAACAGCAAAATCAAGAGATTCTGTTTAGATGTGTAAACAAAACCTCTCTTGTGAATCGAAGTTAAGGCTACTGGGAGGAAATAATATTGGTCAATATTTTTTTCCCCTCTGTGCAGGTTTTCTACTTCCAATGAAATAACAGCATGACAGAATAGCCACATTGGAAGGGACCTTGGAGGTCTTCTAGTCTAACCTCCTGCTCAAGCAGGAGACCCTATACCATTTCAGACAAATGGTTGTCCAATTTCTTCTTTAAAAACTAAAAAAACAGCAACCACAACTTCTGGAGAGAAGCCGTTCACCGGTTAATTGTTCTGACTGTCAGGAAATTTCTCCTTAGTTCCAGGTTGCTTCTCTCCTTGATGAGTTTCCATCCATGGCTTCTTCTCCTGCCCTCGGGTGCTTTGGAAAATAGATTGGAAAATATATTTTTTTTGCTTGAAATAACAAGATTTACAAAACCTAACACTAAATGATACAATTTTTGCCTTTAGTGTCAATCTGACAATGACTGACTTAAAAAATCCTGACTTAAATCTCAATCCGGACCCTTTTTGCTGTGTGTGTATGTATGTGTGTGGGGAAATCCAAGCATAAACAAGTCAACGGGGTTGTTGTGTTATTTGTGGATTACAACGTAACGCTGCTAAAACTGCTGCATCGTCACATCATTATTATTATTTTTTTGTTTATAGGGAACTGGTAGAATCAAGGAAGATCTACAGGCGTTTTGCCATGAAATGAAATGTTAATTTATTGTACAGAGCTGTTCATGTAAATTATCATTGTGGAAATGGTGCCGGTTGCTTGCCACATGGGTTTGGTTGGATGAAAGCATGAATGCGTGAAATAAAAAAGGATCTTGATAAAACTGACTTGTCTTATCGGCATCCGAAGGACACGCTTCAATCCGATCCAATCAAAATCCAATAAAAACAAATAAATAAGCTCCACGTGTCTCCATTCCATCGATAAACACAAAATGTATTTGTAACGGATGGGCATCCAGAACACCTTCCATTACAGTTAGTCCTTGACTTACAACAGCTCATTCAGTGACTGTTCAAAGCTACAACAGCACTTGAAAAATGTGATCGGTGATCTTTTTTTTCCACACTTAAGATCATTGTAGCATCCCCAGGATCTTGGCAACTGGATCATATTTCTGACAGTTTTAGTGTCCCAGGATCACGTGATCCTTTTTTTTTTGTGACCTTCAGACAAGTAAAGTCAATGAGGAAGCTAGTAACAACCGTGTTAACTAATTTAAGAACTCCTGTGCCTCAGTTAACAACTGTTGAATTTGTGAATTTTGATCACAGGATCAGAAGGCTGCCTTTAGACAGGAATTGTTAGTCTGCTCTACAGTCTGTGGAGATGCACAAAACTTAGCCCCCTCTTTGCAGCGTTCGGAAATAATCCAGGCAAAACATTTCTCTTAGAAGTAATTAAGAAAGCAAATTTTTGTTGGGGAAAGCATTGTGTGTGGCTAAAGAGTTCAGCCAAGCTTTCAGTTGACAGCCAAAGGTTATTGTACATACACACACACACACACACACACACACAGAGAGAGAGAGAGAGAGAGAGAGAGAGAGAGAGAGAGAGAGAGAGAGAGAGAGACCCCTACTTTGGGGGAAAGGGGAAGCTTGCTGTTTCCCAATATCAACTAAAATTATTTTTTTTTTTAATGTATCCTCAGTTTGACAAGGGAACAACTGTTCTGTGCCAGCGTGTGTTGTGAACTCACTTCCTCTTCGCTTGGCGTAACTGTGAATCAATTCAGTGTGAAATGGGAAAGCTGATATTTTATAAACCAAAACTGTGTGTTGGGATAGTGTTTTTTTTTTTAACTCAAGTCATTACGGTTTTCTGTAGATTTCTCTAATGTTTAAGCTGGTGGGGGGGGGAGGCTTAGATGGTACAGATCTTGTTGCACAGGAAAAAATAAGACCATGTGTGTGTGTGTGTGTTTGTGTATGTATATGTATGTATATATATATATATGTATATATGTGCATATGTGTATATATGTATATATGTATATCTGTATATGTGTGTATGTGTATTTGTATGTATATGTATATGCATATACATATGTACTGTATGTGTGTATGTGTAAATGGATATGTGCATATATTTGTTGTTGTTAGTTGCGAAGTCATGTCCGACCCATCGTGACCCCATGGACAACGTTCCTCCAGGCCTTCCTGTCCTCTACCATCTTCTGGAATCCATTTAAGCTGACTCCTACTGCTTCAGGGACTCCATCCAGCCACCTCATTCTCTGTCGTCCCCTTCTTCTCTTGCCCTCCATCTTTCCCAGCATTAGGCTCTTCTCCAGTGAATCCTTCCTTCTCATTAGGTGGCCAAAGTACTTGAGTTTCAACTTCAGGATCTGGCCTTCTAAGGAGCAGTCGGGGTTGATCTCCTCTAGGACTGACCGGTTGGATCGCCTTGCAGTCCAGGGGACTCGCAGGAGTCTTCTCCAGCACCAGAGTTCAAAGGCCTCCGTTCTTTGGTGCTCAGCCTTTCTTATGGTCCAACTTTCACAGCCATACATTGCAGCTGGGAAAACCATGGCCTTGACTATACGCACTTTTGTTGGCAGGGTGATGTCTCTGCTTTTTAGCATGCTGTCTAGATTTGCCATAGCTTTCCTCCCCAGGAGCAAGCGTCTTTTAATTTCTTAGCTGCAGTATATATGTGTGTGTGTGTTCTTATTCACTTAAACATCTGCAAGTCCCCTGTTTTGCAAGCGTGTCAGGGCAGTGATCAGGTGCCCAGGCAATTGTTTCTTTTGGATCCAGAGAGAAATAAGCACACCAGTAAATAAAGAGATTTTAAGCTTTATGATTAGCTAAAAACATGACGTTAAGAAGCACACATGCCAAGTAAAATACTACCCCCATCTCTTAGCAAGCTGCCAGGAGGGCCTTAATAACGACAGCAGCTTTATCTGAAGTGCAGCCATTTTCCACAGTACCTAATGATAGGTTCCATGCAAAAGCTCCTCACAAACAATACAATTCTCAGGGGTTTTTTTAAATCAAAACTTGGCACCACGATTTCATGGCCCCGCAAGTCCTGGCCTTAAATAAAGGGCACTTGACTCTAGATGGGACTCAAAAGTCTGAGACTTTCATAGCTTGGAAGCAACATGAAAATTCTCTTTACGGAGACTTCCGGTGGCAGGCGATTTCGCTGGTCGCAGCTGTTTGCTGCCTCCCGCCTGTTTTGCGTAAAAGCCGGTTTGACAGCCAGCATCTGCTGTCAAACGGCTTGATACCTTTCCCCTGGGCATAAGGGGATCGGTGAGCTGCCCGGGGTAGGAGTTGAGTTCCCGAGTCGTCCTATATGGACGATGTAGGCGAG
>NW_015393111.1:10443-15034 GCF_001527695.2 Protobothrops mucrosquamatus
CGGAGGAGATGGATTGTTTAAGTTTAGACTTTGGAGTTAGAGATATTAATATTTGTTTACTTGTATTTGAATATCAGCCTAGGTTGGTTTGGGAAGTCCGGGGGGTGGGGGGATGGGATATAATATTGTGAAATATTTGTGATGTATTTCTTTTTTTTTATGATAAAAATAAAAATTTTATATTGAAAAAAAAAAAAAATTCTCTTTACCTTCCCCTTTGTTCAAACAACAAGAGTGAAAAACGAGCAGGTTAGCTCAGAATGAGTTAATGGGAAGGAGAAATCAAAATATGTCACTAAACTCCTCAAAATAGTAATGGTGTTTCACATTGCCGCTGTACCTACCCAATAGGTTTCTTCAGAGAGGCTAAAATCTTAGGCTCTTAAGATAATAATAACAACAACAACAACAACAACAACAACCTTGGTAAGGACTCGATAGGTAGACAAAATGCCAAATCCAGTCTGAACATCTGGCTGACTGTGCGATGATCCATAATAATAATAATAATAATAATAATAATAATAATAATAATAATAATAATAATAATAATAATAATATAACAACAACAACAACAACAATAAAGTTGGAAGGGACCTTGGAGGTCATCCAGTCCAACCCCCTGCTCAGGCAGGAACCCTACACCATTTCAGACAAATGGCCATCCAGTCTCTTCTTAAAAACTTCCAGTGTTGGAGCATTCACCGCTTCTGGAGGCAGGTTGTTCCACTGGTTAATTGTTCTCACTGTCAGGAAGTTTCTCCTTAGTTCTAGGTTGCTTCTCTCCTTGATTAGTTTCCAACCTTTGCTTCTTATCCTGCCTTCAGGCGCCTTGGAGAATAGCTTGACTCCCTCTTCTTTGTGGGCAGCCCCTGAGATATTGGGAGACTGCTATCATGTCCCCCCTCGTCCTTCTCTTCGTTAAACTAGATATACCCAATTCCAGCAACCTTTCCTTATATGTTTTAACTCCAGTCCCCTGATCATTTTTGTTGCTCTTCTCTGCACTCTGTACTCTGATTGATCTTCCATCAATCAGAATAGAGCTGGAAGGGACCTTGGAGGTCTTCTAGTCCAACCCCCTGCTTAATCAGGAGACCTCATACAATTTGAGATAGGTGGCTGTCCAGTCTCTTAAAAAACTCCAGTGATGAAACATTTACAACTTCTGAAGGCAAACTGTTCCACTGGTTAATTGTCCTCACTGTTAAGAAGTTTCTCCTTAATTCCAGATTGTTTCTCTCCACGATTCATTTCCATCCATTGTTTCTTGTCTTGCCTTTTGGTGCTTTGGAAAAATAAGTTGACCCCTCCTCTTCTTTGTGGCAGCCCCTCAAATACTGGAATACTGCTATCATGTCACCCCTAGTCCTTCTTTTCTCTAGGCTGGCCAAACCCAAATCCTGCAACCGTTCTTCATATATTTTGGTCTCCAGGCCTTTAATCATCTTAGTTGCTCTTCTTCGCACTTTTTCCAAAGTCTCAACATCTTTTTTTGTAATGACAGCAGAAAGAAGGAAGTTCTTACTGTCTTTTCTTTAAAAAAAAAATCTACTGCAGGTTGTTTTTAATTTTTGCTTGATGACTGTATACAATATGAAGTCTGGGGGAATGGAGAAGCTTGGAAATGTTACTAAGAATTAATGGTAAACGTGCATCTTGACGTAAGTGAATATTCTCCAAGTGATAACATATCTACTGTTCTCTATAATAACCTCAAGCCTGTATGTTGATATGTCCATGGATCTGGTAGAAATATCCACTAAGTAATAGTAAAGAGAACTGTTATTAGTGAGAAAGGCTATATCCCACTTCGAAATGTCCCTATTTCTTTACTATCTAATTTAACCTAATTTCATGAATTTAACATTCATAGAGATACAAGGCAAAAATGGGCTTCAGCACATAAGACATAGATTGCTTTGAAATTTCTTCAAAGTCTTTTCCCTTGCATGCAACAGCATTCACAACGTGCATTTGTATGTGTGAATGACATCAAAATGGCAGGCACAATATATACAGTAAAATCTTGCCCTTAATTATTTGTGTGAAAAGGAATGGGGGTGTTAATGGCCTCGGTCATGCTTGCTGTTTTCATATCATGCCCCTCTCCCCAATTGTGTAGCTCACTCTTGTGTGCTCCAATTCAGCCCTGCCTTCAAATCCAAAACACTGCGCACTCCTAACAACCGTGCTAGTTTTAATTTAAAAATAAACAAGATGCATGTCGATATACTTATGAGCAGAACGTTGCTTGTACAATGGCGTGGCTGCGAAGGAAATCATAAGCGCCAAACAAAAACTGTTCTGCCTTTCAAACATAGCCACTTTGATACAACAACGAGGCGCTGGATAACCGAATGTTATCAAAAAAACCCCACAAAAGCGATTATCTTTGCAGATATTTCTCCGATGAAGCAATTACACAAAGCAAATTCTGACCTGCGTAATTTGTAAATACGCAGCAGCGTCGAAGGTTGACAAGGCATCTTACTGTGTTCCATATTGACTACCATACGGAAGGCTTATTACACACATATTGACTACCATACGGAAGGCTTATTACACACGAGGCACTCTGCAGAGTGTGATGCTGTTAGGGGATGTTGTTAGATTTGTTTATCTATTTACATATTGTTTTAAAGTGTTCTCTTCTAGCGATGTAAAGGTGGCTCCAATAAGAGGGATGGAAATTATAGACCTTGGTCAACAGGGGCATCTGCTGATGTAAAGAAACACAGAATAGTAGCTAAGAGCCAGTTAATCAAGCTCTGCCAGGCTGTTAATTCTCTTAGAAATTGTCTTTTATATCCAGGTATTTCATTTACTGTGAAACATGAGGATCCGTGGTTATTGGCAGCAGTGAAGGCATTTTTTTAAAAAAATCCAGAGAGTAAACCATTCCAAGAAACATGAACATCTTAAACAAATCAAAGATCTGGTGTTGGTTCTCCACACCACAGTGAGAATGCAAATCTTTGGAGAATTACATGTCGTCTGTTACAACAGTCTGTTTTCCCATGGTCACATGATCAAAATTCAGACACTTGGCAACTGACACGTACTTCTGACTGTTCCTGTGTGGAGAGACCTGTCCCATAGAATCTCCCAAGAGTTGGACATGATTGAATGGAGGACATCATCATCCATCATCCCATTCAATTATGGGAAGTCAATCCAGTGAAAGTGAGAGCATTCTCAACTTGTTTCCTTCTTTCCTCTCAAATCTCTTCAGCCTGAGAATTTATGGAAAATCCACCTTACGTCTTACATCACGTTCATTCTACCTGCTATTCTGCCTTGCCCGTAACTTCCACTTTATGTGCTGTGTTCCACATCTTTGATGCTGGGGTCAGCATCTTCACCACCACCCTTCTCCTTGAGGTCAGGGCATCCCAGGTCTTTGTAAATTGTTTGAATGAGATGGGACAGGCAAGAGAGAGCAGAGGATGAATAAAGGATTGTTCTGCCAGTCCAGAAGCTCTACAGTCCTTTGTTCTTTCGCTGTGACATTGCACACGTGTATGAAAGGGGCAGAACCTGTCATGGATGGTTCAAAAATTCTTTTGTTATTTGGACAAGCACATAGGATCTTGCAGACACTCTGCTGATGAATGTCCTTAAGCGGAGGCAGCCCAAAAAAGCCAATGCAATCCTAAGTTGCATTAACAGAGGGATTCAATCAAGATCACGTGAGGTACCAATACCACTCTATAAAGCCTTAGTAAGACCACACCTAGAATACTGCAACCGGTTTTGGTCACCACACTATAAAAAAGATGTTGAGACTCTAGAAAAAGAGCAGAGAAGAGCAACAAAGATGATTAGGGGACTGGAGGCTAAAACATACGAAGAATGGTTACGGGAATTGGGTATGGAAGAGAAGAACCAGGGGAGACATGATAGCAGTGTTCCAATATTTGAGGAGCTGTCACAGAGAGGAGGGGGGGGTCCAATCTATTTTCCAAAGCACCTGAAGGCCAGACAAGAAATAATGAATGGAAACTGATCAAGGAGAGATTCAACCTGGAAGTAAGGAGAAATTTTATGACAGTGAGAGCAATCAACCAATGGAACAGCTTGTTTTTCAGAAGTTGTGGGAGCTTCATCACTGGAGGTTTTCAAGAAGAGACTGGACTGCTATCTGTGAGAAATAGCCAACACAGTGCTAGGCTGCATTAACAGAGGGATAGAATCAAGATCACGTGAAGTATTAATACCACTTTACAATGCCTTGGTAAGGCCACACTTGGAATACTGCATCCAGTTTTGGTCACTGCAATGTAAAAAAGATGTTGAGACTCTAGAAAGAGTGCAGAGAAGAGCAACAAAGATGATTAGGGGACTGGAGGCTAAAACATATAAGGAACGGTTGCTGGAATTGGGTATGTTTAGTTTAATGAAGAGAAGGACAAGGGGGGACATGATAGCAGTGTTCCAATATCTCAGGGGCTGCCCCAAAGAAGAGGGAGTCAAGCTATTCTCCAAAGCGCCTGAAGGCAGGACAAGAAGCAACGGATGGAAACTAATCAAGGAGAGAAGCAACCTAGAACTAAGGAGAAACTTCCTGACAGTTAGAACAATTAACCAG
>NW_015393111.1:18508-19612 GCF_001527695.2 Protobothrops mucrosquamatus
TCTAGGCCTCGGAGGCCTGGAGGAGGCCTCCCAGGCCTAGAACAGCCTGCCGGAAGTGCGTTGATGACACTTCTGGAAGTCCATTCTAGGTCTCGGAGGCCTAGAGGGGGCCGCCCAGGCCTAGAACAGCCCACAGGAACTGCATGGATGTCACTTCCGGAAGTCCATTCTAGGCCTCAGAGGCCCAGGCCTGCATCCAAGTAGAGAACGGGATCTTCAGGTAATTGAATCCCACCACTGATCTCATGCATATCCCAAAGAGACAGAACCTGCATAACAATGGTGTGGAGCTTCCAACACAACACACTGAGTTTGCATTAGATGACAATAACATTCCTGTAGGTATTGATCAAGGAGGCAACCAACCTAGAAATAAGAAGAAATGTCCTGGCAGCTAGAACTTCAGATGTTGTGGGTGCTCCATTGCTGGAGGATTTTAAGAAGCGATTGGACAACCACTTTTGCTGCTTGAGCAGGAGGTTGGACTAGAAGACCTCCAAGGCCCCTTCCAACTCTGTTATTCTGCTAAATATCTCTGTCAAGATGACAGAAGTGTAACGGGCAAAAGCTTCTGTTTGTGATGTCAGTCTTCTCTGGGGAACGTAGCTGGACATTTGGCTAGAAGACCTGATAGCACCAATTTCCCCTCCCTCCATAACTGGAAAGGCAAGAATGTCATCTGCATAAGGCAGGGGTCTTCAAACTTGGCCCTTTTATGACTTGTGGACTTCAACTCCCAGAATTCCTCAGCCAGGCATGTTGAGAAGATTCCTGTGAATAATCTTTTACCAATAAATCACTTTAATTGAATCCTCAGATATGAACTTTTTCTTTCCCACCTGACATTATCTTATCTTATTGCCCAAACACTTTCCTTTCCTTTCCTTTCCTTTCCTTTCCTTTCCTTTCCTTTCCTTTCCTTTCCTTTCCTTTCCTTTCCTTTCCTTTCCTTTCCTTTCCTTCCCTCTCCTCTCCTCTCCTCTCCTTTCCTCTCCTCTCCCCTCCTTTCCTCTCCTCTCCTCCTCCCCTCCCCTCCCCTCCTCTCCTCTCCTCTCCTTTCCTCTCCTCTCCTCTCCTCTCCTCTCCTCTTCCCTCCTTTCCTCT
>NW_015393112.1:0-15615 GCF_001527695.2 Protobothrops mucrosquamatus
TTAGCAGTCTCTATTTGACAACCTTAACTTTGAAGTGTTAGGACCACTGTTTTCATTCATAATTAAGAAATTAGCTAAATCTACTGTCAGCTAGACTAGCAAATATGAAAATCTGATTGATTCTTGGGAAGGATATATTTTCACAACTGAGTTCATTTAAATCACAAACACACACACATCATGAAGAACTTAATTTAAAAGCAAGCGAGAGCTGGAATACCAATAAAAATGTGAATTAGTTTGGTTATCTCTAAGTAAATAAAAGCGTCAGCTGAAGATTAAAAGAAAAATTGTTCAGAAGTTCATTGCTGGCATTTTAAACATTCAATATGGATTTATAAAATATTTAAATATTAGCACAGAGCTGCACATGAATTAGCCTGTAGGTGTAGTTTATAGTCCTGAAAATAAGAGTTTAAAGCAGGTGTACATAACCTTTCCCCAACCCCTATCCCCTCTGTTTTAACTCTTCCAAATTTCTATAATATATGCATGTTATTTTTATATATGCTTTGCCTATGATGTAATAACAAACCTTCTTTGCCAGGTTGCATCAAAGTCAAGAACTGTTCTGAAGCTAACAAATGGTACTAAATATTCTTATTCTGTTTCTAACATTGAATGGAAACATATTTGCACATGAATGCACATACCTACCTGCCCCATGAGAGAAAATTAAAATGCAGATACCGGCAACCACATCTGCTACATGTTACTACATATGAAGGCCATCAAGATGCATAAACATTCCAAGAAATATATCACAAAGAAGCAGAGTTTGTAAATGATTAAAGCACACCAAAATTATACAGTCCTTCTCAAATAAAAAAAGAATCTGAATCAGGCTCACCAATATCCTGATTCAACAACATTCCAATCAGGAACAGCCTCTCTTTGGTATTCTCCAAAATCAATTAGAAGTTCACAAGGAAGCAACTGGCTGAAAGATGCACCAATCAGGAATCAATACTTTTTGAATTCCTTCAAAATAGATCTATCAAAGGTTTAGTTAGATGAGGAACCAATCAGGAATGAACTTTCTTTTGACTCCTATGGCATGGTCTTAGCAGAGATTAACTTACCAGGTTCAAATACAAGAGCTCAATCAGCCCACTTCAGTTGCCTATAAGATGCCAGCTGATATATCACACAGCAGCTCACTCTGCTACCCATAGCTGCTAGTGAAATGTCAAAACAAACAAACAAACAAAAAAAATGATCAAAAGCTCTTCAGTGATCAAAATCCTTCCTTCCTTCCTTCCTTCCTTCCTTCCTTCCTTCCTTCCTTCCTTCCTTCCTTCCTTCCTTCAGAATAAAATCTTAGTGAAGTAAATCTTAGTACTATTAGCAATAGTATTTTATCAAGTCTTGATTTACATACACTATATACTCAAGGCAGCAATCTGGCTCTAGCATTTATGAGAGAAACAATATATTTGCAAAGTGTCTTTTTCATCTCTCCTTATCCTTGACTATAGGAACCACAAGTACTTCAGCTGAACCAGAAAGCATTTATTAAGGGTATGCATATGTCAAGTCTTTATATAGAATTACATACACTTGATAGATATCTGGTGAAGCATTAATTAAATAATAGATGACACTGATGCTAGATAACATTTCACAAGTGGTAAATGTATGGATTACATCCCTTCTTTCTCACCTAGCTTTGTTTCTTTTTTTAACACCTGCAAGAGTATTCAAGGTCTTCAGAAATACACTCCTCTTGTTTCATTTCTCCACTTCAAAGTAAATGGCTTTTGGCTGAAAGCATAAAGAAACTGGTTTTTCTTAAAAAAAAAAGGCATAGATTTCACCTTTAAAATTCTAAAAAGCCTAAAATTCTATGTAACAATATTTTACAAGAAGAAATGTGGATATTTGTTGGATTTTAAAAATGATTATTAAAGTTGGAAAGTTACCATACTCAAGTAGGCTGATGGTTCAATACTGTATTACAAAAAATTAACGGGACAATAAACAATGAACAAAATCTAAGCAAAAAAAAATAATGCCACATAAAATTTTGATTTATCAAGATGCAAAGGAATCTCAGGCAAATATACTGAATTTTTTTTATTGCATGTTGATTATAAGATATTTACCTCAATTCTGAATTGAACTCATGAAGAAGTACATTTTTAAATAATACATACAGAACCAACATGTTACATTACAAAAAGAAAGATGAAAGACAGTAGTACGTTTATAACAAATGTGCTAGAATACATTAATAACAAGGTACCTAACTTCTGAAGAAGAGTTGCTGAAAAGAGAGACTGGTTGTAAGACCACCAAAGATTCGGCAAAATACTTAATACTTTATTTGACTGAATATAAAAAAGATACATTTCAAAACAGTTACAACAATTTATGGAAAAAAATAAACATGTGGAAAAACAAAATTTTATTTGCTGGGACTTACTGTGATAATAAAAATAAATATATTCAATAAAATTGACTTTTTATTTCAAACAATGCTAATTATACTTTTAGATGAAAGTTTGCAGGACTAGTAAAAAAACCTGATTCATACAGAATAGGAAAAAATGGAATAAGAAAAAAATATGGACTTCCTTTTCCTAATCTTAAAAATTACAGAATGGCTAATGTCTTCAAATATCAATTTTAGAAAGAAATTGTTTAGTCAGTAGATTTACAGCTGTTATGGAATAAAGAAACAAAAGAAGAAAAAGAAATCAAGCACCATATTAAGTCTGCTAAAAATTTGAACCCCTCTGAGAATAAGTCTGGCAATTTCCCAATTAACATAGCCATCAAATCAGATTCTTTTTATTCCAAAGATAATCACAATAAGAAAGATTTAATTACATATTCCTCTATTGTATATCCAGATTCAGAAAATAGACTAATGACAAACCAAGTGTTACTTAATGAAAGTAGGAAATTACCATAGTTAAAGCACCTCTACATTACTGAAAGAATAAAAAATACTGAATGAATAAAAAGTAATATCAAGAAAGAAGGAAACACCTTGAGAAAGATAACAGTATATTTACAGTATAAAGAGTCAAGATAGTTTATTGGGATATCTATAAATTGTTCTTGAAATGTGATATATGAAAACAGATCCAACTTAAAAAAATGCATGATAAAATTGATGCAAACTTTCAAAGATATAATTCAGTGGAACAATGGGAAAAGCTACGGAAAAAAATCAGTAAAATTCATCCAAGCTATACATTGAGAAAAAATTGGTACAAAATATTTTATAGATGGTATATAACTCCACAGTGATTAACTAGATAAACAAGACATATAATCAGAAATGCTGAAAGTGCCATAATAAAGAAAAAACATTGCTAATTCTATAAAAATATCCAAAGATTCATCACAACATTCAGAAAAATATAATTATAGAATTTCAATCAAATCAGATATACTTTTATTATGATTAATTCCAGATAGCATAAACAAGTAGTGTAACAGTCTACTAAGTGACAGTGGTGAGAACAAATTTAGCACCACTTTTAAAAAGTATACGATGCTGACAATACAAGAATGGAAGATCAAAATCAGAAAATTCAGTCCTGCTTGAATAGCTCCCTTGTATATTGTACATCATAAGCATAGACATATGGGGTATGGTTATTATTTCTTTTTGAGGAGGAGGAGGAGGAAGAGGAATAAATTCAATGAATATAAGTAACAATCCCCAATTTTTAAAGAAGTGGTCAGTGGCTAAGGACAATGGAAGAAAAGGAAAAAACTCCAAAATATTGATAGTTCCTCAAAATTATGTTTGTGTTTTAATTTTTTAAATTTTGTATCTATATATTGTATTATTTATTATGAGTCTGAAGACTGTAAAGTCACTATGATTATAACAAAGTTTCATACCTTTAAAAGGAAAGCTATAAGTATCTAGATAGTTGTTAACTTATTTGTGCTTTACTTTTTAAATTCTTTATTCTTTAAAATGTTGGAAGGCAGACAGATAGGTGAGCAGGCAAGAAAGATATATAGATCTAACTTCAAATCTGAGAGTTGATACTACTGATCCTTTGGCCATAATTAACTTCAGAAGACACATTTCTTGGTTTTATATAAGGTGTATTTATAATCATAATCATCAGGTGCAATGATTATAATTATAAAAAGAGATTGCCCTAATACAGAGGTCCCCAACCGTTTGGGCACCAGGGACCGGTTTCATGGACAGAGATTTTTTCATGGACTGGAGGGGATGTGGTTTTGCATGCTGCCTGCATCCTGCTGATGGGGCTTCACTTGTTTGCACAGACTGGTTTCTGGCATGCCACAGACCTGTGCCGGCCCATGGACCGGGAGTTGGGGACCCCTGCCCTAATATACTTCATTCAAAACACATTGTATGTAGCACCTGCCTATTTCTATTATATTTTTCTGTCAATATTAGAGATAGTTATTCTGAAGAACAAAATCAAATACTAAATTAATCTTTCCAGGCTGGATTCACCCAGAAGAATTATAAAATCTGCAGCGTCTTCATGGCTTTAAGACAATTATGGTCTGGTATCATAGCTAGTAAATTATATATTCAGAAAACTTACACACTGAGGCATGTTTCCTGTGAGAAAAAAAATACTCCAGAAAAATGGCAATTCAATTTTTAATTTCCAAATTTTGAAACATTACCTCTTTCTCTTTGCTTGTAATATTGATACATTATTCAAGTTCTAATTCAATAGATGTGAGCTTCCTTCTAAGTAAATTTATTGAAAAGCCTAGGCCAGCTTCTAGGGTAAGATGACAATTTGTATCCATTCTTCCTTCCACCTGAAAAATATTTTCTGTGTCACTAGTTGCCATTTAAACCCAAGTGTAATAGAGCCATCTCATATTAAGCAGTTGGGAAGATGGTCTTTTCTTCAAATTATTTACTCTTTATGAATCTTGCGTAGCTATGTTAGAAGAGTTCTGATTTTGTTTCATTGGTTCAAAGTATTGTGCTACAAAATATTTTAGGTTTAATAAGGTTTCTTTTTACTTTATGGTATTTATATTCATTACCATTTGAAATTTGTTACCCAAAATTTCAGCTCATGTAGAAATTCCAGCAAAGCATTGCAATAGTTACTTGAAATGAAGACAGTCTTGCTTATGTAAACTATATTTACTTAATAATATTCTTGTCAATGCTGCAAATACTGTATATTCTTGCTTTGACAAAATATGCAAAACTGTCTGGTATTTTGAGAGTTAATGCAGAGCAGAGGAGGGANGTTACCCAAAATTTCAGCTCATGTAGAAATTCCAGCAAAGCATTGCAATAGTTACTTGAAATGAAGACAGTCTTGCTTATGTAAACTATATTTACTTAATAATATTCTTGTCAATGCTGCAAATACTGTATATTCTTGCTTTGACAAAATATGCAAAACTGTCTGGTATTTTGAGAGTTAATGCAGAGCAGAGGAGGGAAAATCCCGGGAAACAGAAAGGAAGTAAACCTTTGCCCTTTACGCTAATTGGTGAACGTGAAACCAGGAGATCAGCAGCTGGTGGGAGACCGACCACAGCAGGGAGATTGGCCACAGCCCCTGAACGTGCAACCCCTGGGCATAGATCTGTAGCCAGGATGGGGCCAGCAGCAACAGCCTGTGTTTGCACCACCCTTCAAAGCAACCTTCAATGGGGACCCAGAGAAGCTGATTATTTTCATTAGCCGGAACCTTAACAATTCTATTCCATTTGTTTATCCAAAACTATTAGAAGGAGCAGAAATTGGAATTTAATCATTTGTTAGTGAAGAAACTGTTCGTAAGTGAGATGTAGCATTCAAACAGAACAGAAGAAGAGGAAAAATACTGGGAAGCTTAAATGTTTAAGGTCTTGCAAAGCTTTAAAAACTGTAAAGAGAATAAAAAATAAAGGGGCTCAAAATTCAGAGAAAATCAATTGACATTGCTGACTATTACTGTTCCCTTGTGCAAAACAATTTTGAAAATAGTCTGGCTGAAAATATATTTTTATTTTCCTTTAATTTGCTGTAACAGTGTAACAATAAACCTAACATTTGTGCATTTTATAGTGAAGCATAATCATATGGGATCTTTATCTATATAAATGTATATATTTACGAGTAGGTACTGAAAACAAACATTAAGAGGTTTTTAGTAGAAATAAGTCTCTCACCAGGTTTGCAAATAGAACTAACTATGATCGAATAGTCATTAAGAATACATTTTTACAGCACATAACTATTTGTTCATTTGTTTGCTTTAATTTGTATCTCAATAGTGCATGATACTCAAAACAATATCATATTGTTGGACAAAGAAAATGAAATTTCTGCTGTTGAATCATCCAAAAGCGCAGAGAAGACAAACACAAATATCAAAATATATCAAATAATAAAATAAGAAACTAGAAAATAAATTGAAATAATTGGATTGCTGATAGCAAATATCATTTTATAATTTTCACAAATTATGTCTTGAATATGTCAATGCTGAAAAAAATAATTTTCAAGTTAATTATAAAAAAAACAGATTGAAGACGTTTCGCTTCTCATCCAACAAGCTTCTTCAGCTCTGACTGGATGGTGGGGAATGGAAGGATTTATACTCCTGGTCATTTGCATGGGACAACATAGGAGAACAAACCCATCAGTACAAGATTCAGCAGTCCATCTGCATTTAAAGAGAAAGGCCTCTCTGTCGAAGACAGCAAAGTCCACATTTTGGACAGAGAGGACCCCTGGTTTGTAAGAGGGGTCAAAGAGGCCATCTATGTCAAAACTGAACAGCTCTCTCTCAACAAAGGAAGAGAGATACAACATATCTATATCCAGTCTACAACCCAGTCCTTTCAGCAGTTCCAAGAAGGCTCCATACCCATTTGCACTATTCAGGTGACCCTGATGACACAGATAAATCTCCAGGTGACCTCAATGACTCTCTAAAAGAATGTAAATGGCCAGCTGTCTGCAAGGAGTATAAATCCTTCCATTCCTCACCATTCAGTCAAAGCTGAAGAAGCTTCTTGAATGAAAAGAAAAAAATGTCTTCAAAGAAAAACAAGAAAATCCAGTTCCCTCGTGAAAAAGCATCTTTGGCATTCAGATTCAGTATCTGTCTTTCCAAAGAACAGTCAGGGTTGATTTCCTTTAGGACTGACTGATTTTATTTCCTTGTAGTCCAAGGGACTCTCAAAAGTCTTCTCCAATCTCACAATTTGAAAGCATAAATTAAAACATAATCTATGCCAAACCAAATAAGTGGCTTTATTGACCTAGCTTTTAAATTAAGGTGAGAACATACCACTATCATTTGTTAATGGAATTGACTGCTTTCTGATTTCTATAACTTAATTTTGAAATCAGTACCATGGGCAGTAGTTTCTTCAAACCTGTTTTAAAATTCATACACACACACACACACACACACACAATTTCATGGTATCATTTTTCTTATTGCCTTAAAAACAAACAATGACTTTTGATGTTGAAAATATTTCCCTTTGATAACCAAGTCAAATTCCAGCTGCTGTAATTCTGAAAGCAAGTAGCACATAACTACTACCCAGTGTTCACAGAAAATAGCAGAAAAATATATTATCTTGACTGTGGGCAATGAAAGTATTGATTTGTGAATAAATAGGAAAATCATATTTAAGTGTGCAGCAATGGCAAGGGTGATTTCATCACTGTTTCTCTGAAACTTTCTTAGTCTTTTTTTTAATTTACTATGCAGAACATTACTATTATCATCCATGTCATTGCTATTATGATTAGTTTTTGTAAGACTTCATTTCTTTCAACAATTTGGGTAGCAGGAAGGCTGTGAGCCATGAGCATCCATTTATAATTGATGCTTGTATTCAGTTGTTCTGATACTCTTTTCTGACAGTTGCTAGATATTTTGGATTTGGAGTGTAGGAATTATGTTTTATGTAAATGTAAATAGGAGTGTAGGAATTATGTTTTATGTAAATGTAAATAGGTTTTGAAGAGTTTTGATAATGAATAAAGAATTCTTTTGCTCATTTTAAAACAGGAAAATGAGTATGCTTAGGAAAGCCTAAGGAAACCCTTAGGAAAACCATATCACTTTTTTCCTCTGTATTTCCAAGAATTGATGGCCTTTCAGTGTTCTATACCGAATATTGGACATATTTTGTGAGGAACCATTTGTGAACTTGCACTGAAAAATATTCTAGACAAGCCCTCATAGACCAGGATTTGATTTATTTCAATAGCTAATCAGATGCTTCTGGGATAGTTGCAAGCAAGAGATGGAGATATAGCTCCCTTGCATTGTGTTGTTTGGAGGCAAGTATTTTGATCTTCTTCATGAAAAGCCAATATACTTTTATATATTACTGAATTGAAAACAAAAAAGGAAACAAGTCTTTGTGAAAAGTTAATGACCCTTGTTCCATCCTGGCTCAGACTTGTTCATCTTTGTTTTTCAGCATTACCATATTGCATATCAAACACCAGTTAACAAAGCTAGGAAGGGTTTTTATTCATATGTTTCCTTGCAATGGAATACATGATTACTGTTTCCTCACCACAATATAATTGCTTTATTTTTTCAATGTTGTCTTTTCTCATAATAGTATTTACTCCTCTGATGTTGAACTAGAATAGAGTAGGGCTGGAAGGGATCTTGAAGGTCTTCTAGTCCAGCCTCCTGCTCAAGGAGGAGAACCTATACTATCTCAGACAAGTAGCTGTCTAGTCTCTTCTTAAAAATCTCCAGTGATGGAGCACCCACGATTTCTGGAGGCAAGCTGTTCCACTGCTTAATTGTCCTCACTGTCAGGAAGTTTCTCCTTAATTCCAGGTTGCTTCTCTCTTTGATCAGTTTCCAACCATTGCTTCTCGTCTTTCCCTCTGGTGCTTAACATGACCTCTTCTTCTTTGTGGCAGCCCCTCAAGTACTAAAATACTGCTATCATGTCTCCCCTATTTCTTCTTTTCTTTAGACTAGCCAAACCCAAGTCCCACAGCCGTTCTTCGTATGTTTTAGTATCCAGGCCTTTGATCATCTTAGTAGCTCTTCTCTGAATTTTTTCCAAACTCTCAACATCTTTTTTATGATATGGTGACCAAAATTGGCTGCAGTATTTCAGGTTTGGTCCGGGATGCCTTGCGCACAGTTACCCATGCTCTTGTCACCTCCCGCCTGGACTACTGTAATGCTCTCTACATGGGGCTCCCCTTGAGGAGCACTCGGAGGCTCCAGTTAGTCCAGAATGCAGCCGCGCGGGCGGTGATGGGAATGACTCGTCGCTCCCATGTAACGCCGCTGCTGCGCGAGCTGCACTGGCTGCCTGTGGCCTTCCGGGTGCGCTTCAAGGTGTTGATTATCATCTTTAAAGTGCACCATGGCATCGGACCTGGCTACCTCCGAGACCGCCTTCTGCCACAGATCACCTCTCACCGGCCGATACGCTCCCACAGAGAGGGTCTCCTCAGGGTGCCGTCAACCAGACAGTGCCGGTTGGCGACCCCCAGGGGGAGAGCCTNTGGCCTAGGGATATTTTAAATTGGATTTTAATCAACTTTTAAAATAAGAAAAGGCCTATTTAAATATATCTTTTAATTTATTTTAAATTTTGTATATTTGTATCAATTGCTCTGTTTTTTAACTGGCTGTAAGCCGCCCTGAGTCCACCAGGAGAAGGGCGGGATATAAATACAATAAACTGAAACTGAAACTGAAACTAGGGTTTTATAAAGTGGTACTAATATTGCACATGATCTTGATTCTATGCCTCTGTTTATACAACCCAGGATTGTATTAGCTTTTTTTATTGCTGCTGCACACTGCTAGCTCATAGTCAAGTGATCGTCCACTAGGACTCCAAGATCCCTTTCACAGTTACTGTTTTTGAGCCAGGTCTTACCCAATCTGTACTTATACCTGTCAACGCTGCTAACATTGGATGTTCTTGCTTTGACAAAATATGCAGAGCTGTGTGGTATTTTTAGAGTTAGCTTAGATGATGCTGGGATTGGAGAATGTGATTTATGACAGCAAATTAAGGGAGGGAATATGTTGGCAAAATATGTGCTCAGGGGAGGAGAATTTAGATCTTGGCATCCCTCCATGTTGTGCCGACACTTTGTTACACAGAATAAAGACTTTTTAGGAAAACAATGCCTGGAAGTTCTTTGAAGTGTTTCATTAGTTGGAACCATGACAGTACCTTTGATTTTTCCTGCCTAAATGTAAAACTTTGCTTTTCTCCACATTGAAACTTATTTTGTTGGATAGGACCCATTGTTGAAGTTTGTCAAGATCTTTTTGAATTCTTAGTTTATCTTCTGGGATGTTAGCTACTCCTGTCAGTTTGGTGTCATCTGCAAATTTGATGAGTTCCCCTTCAATTCCCTCATCTAAATCATTTATAAAGATATTGAAGAGTACTGGGCCTAAATCAGAATCTTGTGGTACCCTGCTGCTTACTTCTCTCCATGTGGATATCCATTGAGGACTACTTGTTGAGTACAGTTTGCCAGCCAGCTACAGATCCATCTGGTGGTGATGTTGTCTATTCCACCTTTTTCTAGCTTACCAAGAAGTAGGTTGTAGTCTACTTTATCAAATGCCTTACTGAAATCTAAGTATACTATGTCCACAGCATTTCTCTGATCTGCTAGTTTAGTCACTTTATCGAAGAATGAAATAAGATTGGTTTGGCATGATCTGTTTTTAACAAACCTGTGGTGGCTAATAGTTATAAATTTGTTCGCAGATCTGTTTTTTGATTATCTTTTCTAGGATCTTCCCAGGTATTGATGTTAAACTGATTGGTGTGTAGTTTCCTGGATCCATTTTTTTTGCCTTTTTTGAAGATGGGAACCACCATTTTTTCCAATCCTCAGGTACTTCCCCGGTGCTCCAGGATTTATGAAAGATGTGGTGTAATGGTTCTGAGAAAACATCTACCAGCTCTTTCAGAACTCTGGAATGTAACCTGTTGGGTCCCAGTGATTTATACTCATCAAGGTCAGATAGGTGTTCTCTTACCATTTTCTTGCTTATTTTAATTTTTGTTTCTATTTTGTCCTTTGCAGTGTTTTTTTATATGTTGGGCTATAGTTTCTTTTTGTGTGAAGACTGATGCAAAGTATGAGTTAAGCAGTTCTGCTTTCTCCCTGTTGCCTATTATTTCCTTGCCATCTTCTCTCTTTAGTGGACTTACAATTTCCTTGACTTTTTTCTTGTTGTTAATGTGTTGGTAGAAACTTTTTTTATTATCCTTGATTTCTGTTGCAAGTCTTTGTTTGTTCTGACCCTTTGCTTTCCTGACTTCATCTTTGCATGTTCTGGCTTTCTGCTCATAATTGGCCTTAGTTATGTGCCCCTCTTTTCATTTTTTGTATTTGTCCTTTTTATCTTTCAGTTTGTCAGAGAGATCTTTGTGCAGCCATGCTGGTTTCTTTTTGAATTTCTTGTTTTTCTTTTTCAGTGGTATTGTACTAGTATGGGCTTTTATGATTGCATTTTTCAGAGTTTCCCATCTTCTTGGGTTGTTTTCCCCTTTAGGATTTTCATCCATGGGATCTTTCCTAGGTATCCTCTGAGTTTGTTAAAGTCAGCTCTTTTGAAGTTTAAGACACTGGTTGGATTGTTTTCTATTGCTAGTGTTTACATTATGTTAAATTCTAGTATGATGTGGTCACTTTCATCCAAGGTTTTGGCAACTTCAATTCCCTCAATCCATTCTTCTCTATTAGTAAGGATTAAGTCCAGTATAGCTTTAGGTCTAGTTCCCAAATCCATCTTTTGGGTGACAAAGTTGTCAGCTAGGTTGGTTAGGAATCTATTTGATATCCCGCTCATTGCAGAGTTTGTCTCCCAGTTGATCTCTAGATAGTTGAAGTCTCCCATTACTACTATGGTATGCTTCCTACATACATTTGTTAACTGGTTGGCAAAGAGTTCATATATTTCTTCTGATTGGTTGGATGGTCTGTAATATTACACCTATGGCAATGCTATTTTTTTCTTTTTTATATTGATCCATATACATTCTGGAGAGATTTTATCTTTGATCATGTGCATTTCTGCAGATATGTAGTATTCTCTTACATATAGTGCAACTCCCCTCCTCTTTTTGTAGATATGTTTCTTTTGAACAATTTGTATCCATCCATCAGTCCATTTCATTCATGGGTTTTGTCCCACCAGGTTTCTGTAATGCCCACTATGTCCTACCTTCCCTCATGTACTATTGCTTCTAGTTCACCCTGTTTGTTCCCCACACTTTGAGTATTTATATATAAGCATTTAAGACTTTTATGCCTGTCCATAGGTATGTTTCCTGCATCTCCTGATTGTTGTTTGAGTTTTTCTTTTTTCTCATCACTGCCTACCTACCTCATTGTTTGATTTGTTTTTTGGGGATTTGTGATTGGTTTTGGATTCTAGAGATTCTAGAGATTGGTCACCCTTTCCCCTCAATTTTAGTTTAAAGCCCTCCTGATGAGTTGGGCCAGTCTTTTTCCGAGTACATTTTCCCCTGTTTTTGTGAGGTGCAGCCATCCTTTGCAGTCCATGATCCAGGAAACCAAAGTTTTCTTGGCGACACGAACCCTTTAGCCAATGGTTTGTTTCTAAAATTCTTTTTTCCATCAATGGATGTTGGCCTTTTGTTGGGAGTACTGATGAGAACACTACTTCTTCTTGTTGATGTGATGCCAGCATATTTGATTAAATTCAATTTATTGAAAAATTGGTATACATATGATATCTCATGAACCATGTGTGGTGCCTCTCATAAACAACCCTTAGGTAATGTTGCATGTTCCAGCCAGTGCTATATGCTGGCACTGTGTCAAGAAACCAATTAGATTTCTGTGCAGCATGGTACATGTTGCCCAGAAGACAATATTAGATATTCCAGGCTCAATTAGTATATTTTCAATTCATTGTATTTTTATTAAATGGAATACACATGAAAAGTGACGAACTGGGTTCAAAATTTTTGATCCTGTTGTATTTTTAAGCTGTTATTTGCAATTCAAGGAAACCTCTTTTTCTGATTCCCTTAATAAATATAGGGATATTAACTGCATTTCTTTTTTTATTTCTTGAAAGGCTTATTAGATTTTAATCATAAATAATAGACAAGAAAAAGGAAAACAGACATGAAGGAGCAAAGAATCAATCTCTTCCGAATTATAATTATTTTTCAAGTGGAAATAAGGAATGAAGTTACCATGCAATTGAGGTCCTGTTCCATTCGATCATTCAAAATGGACTATGAATTCATTGTTTGTAGCTACTATGCTACATCTCTTATGAATGCTTTGCTATTTCTGTTGTGTTGTTACAGTATACAGTATAAAAGGGAAAAATATGTTTTGGAGTAATGTGCTCCTTGGTTTTTTTAAACATTTTTCCTGGTGATATAAAGGAAAGTATATAATTCAATATTGTGTTTTTCATACCTCTATAATTTAAGATTGTTTGGCAATCCTGAGATACAGATTGAGCCTCACCTTTCAAAATGTATGAACCACTATAAATGCTAACAAAGCTTAATAAAAATGATAATCTACTTATCATATATGAGACAAAGTAGTCTGTGGGGCTGGGTATGCTTTGAAAGCAGAAGAATTGTTTTGGAATTTATATTAGGTCCTTTCTGTTCAAAAGAGAGTGATAAAGAGTTGAAGGAGGGAGGAAGGAAGGAAGGAAGGAAGGAAGGAAGGAAGGAAGGAAGGAAGGAAGGAAGGAAGGAAGGAAGTAAGTTTCTGAATGCAGCATTTTTTTAAATGTTGTGCAGAAACCTAAAAAAAAGCATTGGGATTCTTTAATGAACTGCTGAGAGCTGCTATGCATTTCTTTCAAATCCTTCAGTGGAATTTTGTTTTGAAAGAATACTCAAAAAATTAAGCAACAAATAGAACAAACACGTATAAGATCACTAAAGTTCAAATTATTTGAGTTCTGGGAATTGATACATTTGTAGTCTTTGCTCCCTGCCTATAGGAGAATCTTCAAGGAATTATCCCATGGTTTTAGAAAAAAATATAGGCCTGCAGCATCTTTAATTTTCGATAGTTTTCCATGTATCCGATACTTTTGTATAATGGCATAATTGATCTCTTCTAGTTGCTGACTATGAAAGGAAACCAGCAATGGAAAAAAATGGTTCAGAAAAGTTCCCTGCAGTAAAAAAATAGACAAACCAACTCTTTTCCTTTCTTTCTGCAGGGCTTTGGATGCCTTAGAAACTTTGATGTTAAAGCTGTTCATACTGAATGGATATATTACTTTGCAAAAGATAACTAGCTGATTATCAACGTACAAGGGGAAAAAAACCCACACAGCAGTAAGTTGATAACAAATGTATTCGGTAACATATTGTATTTTTTCCAACATATTATATTCCTTTATTAACATCTTCACAATTATTACTTCCTTTCATTTGTTTCAATGTATGTGAGACTGGATGAATCAGTTCTGTTGCTAAAACATACTATCCTTACTTTGAGAGAAAGCTTTCTGTGATAATATTCATAGGATCGATAATTTTCCTCTTTTCATTATGACAGTTCCTTTACTTTTATTTGGAATGCTCAAAGTCTTACTATCTTAACTTACTAACACAAGATAATTACAATCATGTGCTGCAACATCTAAGAAAATAAGGAGAAGAAATGTTAGAGATTTATTAACTATATAGGATTTTATTTTGTTCCAAAAGGAATTAGCATGCCTAACATTGTATATTTTTGGCCAGTTGATGATAAAGATTTGAGTTGTTTTATTGTTTTTATTCTGTTTTAATTGTTAGTCCCCCAGAGTCATGTACATGAGATAATGACCTATGAATTTATTAAAAAATAAATAAGTTGCCCACTACTATTTTTTATTTAAAGTAGTAAATATCAGTTGGAACTGCATATGTTTGCAATATAAAACTGAAAAATACAGTACATGGGCATGATCTGAAAAAAGAAAAATGTGTAAGTCCTGGATTCTTAAAGTGCCTAAGACATTTTGGTGCCAACCAAATTCCCTGTTCTCATTGTATGGCTTAGATTGTTTCAATTAAAACAAACATGGGAAAGAAGCATGCTGTGAAACAAACAGGCATCATCTATTTTATCAGTATAGATCCAGGAGGCATTGTTAGAAGTAAAATGGTAAATGGATGCTGTCCACTACTTTTTTTGCTTTTTGGTAAGTTTGGTAAATTCAAAATGTGCTGTTTGTAACATTTATAATTCCTGATTTATGTTAGATGGGTATCTGAATAAAAGATTGTTAGTTGGTTCACTTGTTTATTATTGGTCACACAATTGTATCAAGTCATGGCACAATACACATCATAAAACACAATTATTACAAACACATTCAGTAAATTTAACTTAGAACTTAGAAAAAAAATTAACACTAAAACAACCAACACACAATAGCAAAATATTTAACAATTCTCTTCCCTTGCCTTCCCTCTACTATGATATTTCCATTCACGTTGAAACTCTGGCATTTGATTTCTGCTTGTGCTCATGACCTTTTCAAAGACTTTTTATCTATTTCATGCCCTTCCCAGAGACATGGATGAAATTTGGACCGTTTCTATTAATGGGATGAATAGGACTGTTCATTTTCTTTATGTGAGCAATTCTGTATTTGATCAAGT
>NW_015393113.1:0-15613 GCF_001527695.2 Protobothrops mucrosquamatus
TCTTCTTCTTCTTCTTCTTCTTCTTCTTCTTCTTCTTCTTCTTCTTCTTCTTCTTCTTCTTCTTCTTCTTCTTCTTCTTCTTCTTCTTCTTCTTCTTCTTCTTCTTCTTCTTCTTCTTCTTCTTCTTCTTCTTCTTCTTCTTCTTATTATTATTATTATTATTATTATTATTATTATTATTATTATTATTATTATTATTGCTGTTGTTGTTGTTGTTGTTGTTGTTGTTGTTGTTGTTGGATTGCACCCAAGGCTCCTATTACTATTGGTATTATCCTTGCTTGCTTTTGCCACAGTCTTTCTATTTCTATTTGTAGGTCTTCGTATTTTGTTATCTTTTCCAGTTCTTTCTCATCTATTCTGTTGCCATTATTATTATTATTATTATTATTATTATTATTATTATTATTATTATTATTATTATTATTATTATTATTATTATTATTCACTTTTTTCAGATAATTTTATTAAAAAGTATACATGTAAAGAATAAAAGTTGATACAAATTATAGAAACTACAAACTAACCAAAAAAAGGGAGGGGGAAGGATGTTGAAAAAAGAAAAGAAAAAAAGAAAAAAGGGAAAGAGAAAGAGAAAGAGAAAAAAAGAGTAATTTCTTCTTTCAGCTCAGCAGGTTAAAAACAATTTTAATAGCTTATCAACATCTCTAAATAAAACATCTCATCTCTTAGATAAGGGAATGAAAATCAAAAAGCTATGTCAATCAATCTTTATCAGCAAAAGTTCATTAAGGTCAACCAGATATGCCTATTTTCTTCTTTTAACCCCAGCCAAACAAGCCAATCTTATAAATCTTCCCTGATTTTTTTGAAAGATAAACTTTGACCCTTTCAAATTAAAAAAAAAATACCATAGGTGGTTTCCTGTTCTTCTGTATTTCAAATTTCCTTCAGAACTTTTAACAGATTTCTCCTGTATCCATAAGTAAAACTTTCCTTTCCTTTCCTTTCCTTTCCTTTCCTTTCCTTTCCTTTCCTTTCCTTTCCTTTCCTTTCCTTTCCCTCCCCTCCCCTCCCCTCCCCTCCATTTAATTTAATTTAATTTCATTTCCCTATCTGCAATGTATTTTCTGCTTGTTCTTTTATCTTTTAACCTCTACCTTTTTAAAAAAAAAATATCACTCTATATAGTTGTCATAACTGCAAGCCAACTCATACAATTTAATGCAAGTTAGGATTACTAATTTAGAGGCTACTTTGCAAGTCAACATAGAGTTGTCTGTATCCCATCAACTCGGAGGAATACACATTGTGCTAACACATACTCAGGAAGTGAATGCCATTAGTTCAATATTAGTTATCAGTACTTTCAATTCATTGAAGTGTTTAGCTTCTTTGGTTTTCATACAGATGTAAAGTTTCACTGGTCTCCATCTGCTCACATCTCAGCGGATATTGAAAGTAAACATTGAGTTGAAAATGAGTACAGGAACATCCCAACCTAAAAAAACAATCCCCCAATATATTTATTGTGCTGTATAACAAATGTGTGCATCCACACAGAGACACACACACACACAGGACGATACAAGGAAAGTCAACAGCATGGGGATTTGTTGCTAGCAAAATATTGATTCTGGACAGATGTGATCTGCTCCACCTGAATCCCTGCCAAGTTCTAGGCAAGACTCAAGGGACAGATTTCGTACCTATGGACCACAAAGGTTGAGGAGGAAGAGTCATCACAGTGGAGGCATTCATGGTTAGCATGACAAATATGTCAGGTTCAATGCTGAACTTCTCCAGATGGAAACCTCAAAGAAAAATAGAGTACTGATAGAAAATAATATTTGTAGCTCAGGCTGGAACTGTCCCAATGGTGGTTATTCAGGAGGCCACTGGACTTCCTTGTTTTCCTTTGAATACATTTCGCTTCTCATCCAAGAAGCTTCTTCAGCTCTGACAGGATGGTGGGGAATGGAAGGATTTATACTCCTTGTAGACAGCTGGTCATTTGCCTTCTTTTAGAGAGTCGTTGAGGCCACTTGGAGGTTTATCAGTGTCCTCAGGGTCACCTGTGTAGTGCAAAGGGGTATGGAGCCTTCTTAGCTGCAGGATGTTTTCTGCCCTTTCTCCCTTGCACTACTCAGGTGACCCAGAGGATACAGGTAAACCTCCAAATGGCCTCAACGACTCTCTAAAGGAATGCAAATGACCAGCTGTCTGCAAGGAGTATAAATTCTTCCATTCCCCACCATCTAGTCCAGGGGTAGGCAACCTTGGCTCTTTTATGACTCGTCAGAGCTGAAGAAGTTTCTTGGATGAGAAGCGAAACATCTTCAAAGAAAGAAAAACAAGAGAATTCAGTTGCTTCTTGAAGAAAGCACATTTGGGACAACCATGAATCTGGATGACTGAGAATCTCCATAGACATTCAGGCTTGAACTATGGGGTCCCTGGTGTTCTCTGAGCTTCGTTGTTTTCTTACAGATGTTTCATTACCCAACTAAGCAACATTATCAGTGCTAGAAGGAAGTGGGGTTTGCTCTCATTTTATGTATTAATGGTTTGTCCTGTCAGACTTGGTGGGAGTAGTCTTAGTGGAAATTTGTTAATAGAGTACAGTGGAGTAGAGTGGAGTGGAGTGGAGTGGAGTGGAGTGGAGTGGAGTAGAGTAGAGTAGAGTAGAGTAGAGTAGAATATGGAATAGAATAGAACAGAATAGAATATGGAATAGAATAGAACAGAATAGAATATGGAACAGAATAGAATATGGAATATGGAATATGGAATATGGAATATGGAATATGGAATATGGAATATGGAATATGGAATATAATAGAATGGAATAAAATGGAATGGAGTGGAGTGGAGTGGAGTGGAATGGAATGGAGTGGAGTGGAATGGAATGGAATATGAATACAATTAGGAATACAATTAGGAATAGAATAGAATAGAATAGAATAGAATAGAATAGAATAGAATAGAATAGAATAGAATAGAATAGAATAGAATAGAATAGAATAGAATAGAGTTGGAAGGGACCTTGGAGGCCTTCTAGTCCAGCCCCCTGCTCAAGCAGGAGAAACTATACCATCTCAGACAGGTGATTGTCTAGTCTCTTCTTAAAAATCTCCAGTGATATTGTTTACGGTAAGCTTGTTTGTCTGAGTTGGTAGTTCCTTGATTGGTGTATTTTTTTTCCTTCTTGATTATTGGTATTGTGTTAAGCTTGGTCAATCTCTGCTCCGCTGGGTGTTGCTTGCTGGGAAGGAAGTGTTTTTGGTCTCTTTTGTGTTCTTTTTAGCTTTTTGGTTGTTTCTTTGGAATGGTATGTAGATGTTGTTTATCTCTATATGCCTGTTGATGGCTGATTTGTCAGAGTGCCAGGCTTTCAGGAATTCCCTAGCATTTTTGGACTTGGCTTGGTCTAGGATTCTCACAATTTCCTGGTTGAAATTATGGTCTGTCCACATGTCGTGGAAGGATTTTTTTTTCATCATTCTTCTGACTGGTAGTTGGTGTTCATGGATGATGCCATGTAAATATCTATCTAAAAAGGTTAAATCATGTGACCTCCTCACTCAGAGAAACGAGCTAAGAGTAAACAACAGCCTAAACAAGGACCTACTAAGGACATTCTCACCAATATAATAATAATAATAATAATAATAATAATAATAATAATAATAATAATAATAATAATAATAATAATAATAATAATAATAATAATAATAATAATAATAATAATAATAATAATAATAATAATAATAATAATAATAATAGTTGGAAGGGACCTTGGAGGTCATCTAGTCCAACTCCCTGCTCGGGCAGGAAACCCTATACCATTTCGGACAAATGGCTGTCCAGTCTCTTCTTAAAAACTTCCAGTGTTGGAGCATTCACAAATTCTGGAGGCAGGTTGTTCCACTGGTTAATTGTTCTAACTGTCAGGAAGTTTCTCCTTAGTTCTAGGTTGCTTCTCTCCTTATCAACAGGAAAAGGACTCTATAAACAGAGAGCAAACCCCACTCCCTTCTAGCACTGATGATGTTACCTAGTTGGATAATGGAATGTCTGCCAGAAAACAACCAAGCTCAGAGAGCACCAAGGAGCCCACAGCAAATTAAAGTGCTTGTCAATTGCTATAGTTAAAAGAAATCCTGGTTTGTTCCAAACTAGGACAGGAAAGCTATGGCAAATCTAGACAGCATACTAAAAAGCAGAGACATCACCCTGCCAACAAAAGTGCGTATAGTCAAGTCCATGGTTTTCCAAAGTTGCAATGTATGGCTGTGAAAGTTGGACCATAAGAAAGGCTGAGCGCCAAAGAATGGAGGCCTTTGAACTATGGTGCTGGAGAAGACTCCTGCGAGTCCCCTGGACTGCAAGGCCATCAAACCGGTCAGTCCTAGAGGAGATCTACCTTGACTGCTCTTTAGAAGGCCAGATCCTGAAGTTGAAACTCAAGTACTTTGGCCACCTAATCATAAGGAAGGACTCTCTGGAGAAGAGCCTAATGTTGGGAAAGATCGAGGGCAAGAGAAGAAGAGGACGACAGAGAAGGAGGTGGCTGGATGGAGTCACTGAAGCAGTAGGCCTGAGCTTAAATGGACTCCAGAAGATGGTAGAGGACAGGAAGGCCTGGAGGAACATTGTCCATGAGGTCGCGATGGGTCGGACATGACTTTGCAACTAACAACAACAACAAGGACAAGAAAAGGAATCATAAGCAGATGATTGAAGCAGAGATGAAGTTCACACAATTCAGTAAGCAATCAAAGGTGGCCACAAGTCTGTTTTCTGGGATGATTTCTTTTGTAGCAAACCATTTTCTTTGTTTCCTTAAAAATACACAAACACAGCTTCTAGGCAAGAAGGGGTCACTCTTGCCAGTGTTCCAATATTTGAAGGGCTGCCACAAAGAAGAGGGGGTCAACCTATTTTCCAAAGCACCAGAAGACAAGAAAAAAAATGGATGGAAACTAATTAAGGAGAGAAACAACCTAGATCTAAGGAAAATCTTCCTGACCAATGGAATTAACCAATGGAATAGCTTGCGTTCAGAAGTTGTGGGTGCTCCATCACTGGAGGCTTTTAAGAAGAGATTGGACAAACATTTGTCTGAAATAGTATAGAGTCCTCTGTTTGTGCAGGGGGTTGAGCTAGAAGACCTCCAAGGTCCCTTCCAACTCTCTTATTCTGTTATTCTTAAGACTTCGTTCCTCTGGAGGAAAAGAGTCTCCAGGAGTTCGATTCCACGTAAGTGAACATTTATCAGAAATGTTTTATATTGTGTAAACTACCTTATCAAAGAGAACTTTATTTGCTGGGTGTTTCTTAGAATTGCCTCTGCCCGACACAGCCCAAATCACTGCAATTGTACAATAAATTCCTCCTTCAAGACTTGGGGTTTATTAGACAATTATCTTACCTTAGCCGTGAAATTTTATGAGGAGTGTAGATGAGGTTTGCGTTCCCTTGCCTCTGTTCCTCTCCATCATTTTGTTCATTGTTTTTCTTTCGGGAGAAACTCCACGAAGGAAGAAAAAAACGGAAGAATTCTCCTTTCTCTGCATTTCTTCCTATACATCCCACCAGTAAAGTCATCAAATGCCACACTAGAAGCAAGGCAAAAAATAAATAAATCCTTTTCAAATAGCAATATCTAAGGAAATGTACGGGAAGTAACAAGACTTTCCAGATGCTAAGAGACATTTCTTCTTCCCAAAGGAAATGATAGATTCCTAAATATCTAGCATCACCTTTTTACCAATTTACATCTGGTATCTCTTTCATGGAAAAAGTAGATGTGGGAGAACCAGAAAGAAAGAGAAAGAACGCTTGATAAGCAAAGATTAGCAAACTACAATATCAACCAATCGGAATAGAGCAAGGGGTTGGACAAGTTTTCAAGCCCCTTCCTAGCCAAAACAAGCCTCCAGAGCGAGCACGCTGTTTTCAGCTTTGAATTATATTAAATCTGACACCAGAAACAAGACTGACAGATGACCGGAGTGCTGCATGTGTTGCTCTCAAACTTACAAAGTGTGAGCCAAGATTAGACAAATTATCAGCAGGCATACAACAGCAAAAATCACATGAATTGTTCAAAAGCATGCCAATTGCAAACTTCTATCTTTCAGTAAAAAGTTGTTTGTATCATTGAAAGCTTTGTTATTGTGGTTTTCTTGTAAGACAAAAGATGTTAATGTATGAGTTGTTTTTTTTCTAAACTAAAACCTCAGTATTCAGATTAAATTGCCATGTTGGCACTTTGTGATAAATAAGTGGGTTTTGGGTTGCAGTTTGGGCACTCGGTCTCTTAAAGGTTCACCACCACTGCCCTATACCATTTCAGACAAGTGGTTGTCCAATCTGTTCTTAAAAACCTCCAGTGATGAAGGACCCACAACTTGCGACGGCAAGCTGTTCCTCTGGTTGATTGTAGTTTCTGTACAGATAGTCCTTGATTTACAACCATTTGTTTACTGATGGTTGGAAGTTGCAACAGCACTATAAAAAATGACTTGTGGCTGTTTTTCACACTTATGACCGTTGTAGCATCCCCAGGGTCCCGTGATCAAAATTTGAACATTTGACAACTGCTCATATTTATGATGGTTGCAGTGTCCCAGGATCATGTTCCGGGATTACAATGATACTGGAAAAAAAATCTTATGTCTGGTCTTCAAATTATTATTATTATTAATAATAATAATAATAATAATAATAATAATAATAATAATAATAATAATAATAATAATAATAATAATAATAATAATAATAATAATAATAATAATAATAACAATAATAATAATAATAACAATAAAGTTGGAAGGGACCTTGGAGGTCATCGAGTCCAACCCTCTGCTCAGGGAGGAAACTCTATACCATTTCAGACAAATGGCTATCCAGTCTCTTCTTAAAAACTTCCAGTGTTGGAGCATTCACAGCTTCTGGAGGCAAGTTGTTCCACTGGTTAATTGTTCTAACTGTCTTAAAGTTTCTCCTTAGTTCTAGGTTGCTTCTCTCCTTGATTAGTTTCCATCCGTTGCTTCTTGTCCTGCCTTCAGGAGCCTTGGAGAATAGCTTGACTCCCTCTTCTTTGAGGCAGCCCCTGAAGTATTGGAACATTGCTATCATGTCACCCCTAATCCTTCTTTTGTCTAGAACTAGACATAACCAATTCCAGCAACCGTTCTTTATATGTTTTAGCTTCCAGTCCCCTAATCATCTTTGTTGCTCTTCTCTGGACTCTTTCTAGAGTCTCAACATCTTTTTTACATTGTGGTGACCAAAACTGAATGCAGGATTCCAAGTGTGGCCTTACCAAGGCCTTGTAAAGTGGTATTAACCCTTCACGTGATCTTGATTCTATCCCTCTGTTAATGCAGCCTAGCACTGTGTTGGCTTTTTTGGCAGCTGCAGCACATGGCTGGCTCATATCTAAGTGATTGTCCACTAGGACTCCGAGATCCCTCTCACAGTTGCTACTACTGAGCAAGATACCCCCTATACTATACCTGTGCATTTGGTTTTTCTTGCCTAAATGTAGAACTTTACTTTTTTCACCGTTGAATTTCATTTTGTTAGATAGCGCCCAGTGTTCCAGTTCCATCTACAAGTGTTGCAGCCTCCCCATGATCCAATTGTAGGTGTTTGGCAGCCAGCATAAAGTTACCACGTGTGCAGCATCCCAGTCAGTTTCCCACAAGCAAAATCAATGGAGGAAGTCAGATTCATTAAATGACCCCTTGATTCAATTCACAATTGCAAAGATTCCCTTAGCCACCGTGGGGAAAAAGGTCATTAAATTGGGCATGGCTGACTTAATCCCCACCTTACTTAGGAAGGGAAATTTTTGTTCCAGTTGTGGTCATAAATCCAGGACTTGGTTAAATATGTCTTGTCTGATCTTCGTTCATCCTCTTGTAGACATTCCTGGGAATCAAGCCTCCAATTTGTTTGTAGAGGAATTTGTTGTGAAATACCTTTGCAACTTGCCGCTCCTCTAAAACAGTCTTCCAATATTTGAGGGGCTGCCACAGAGAAGAAGGAGTCGAGCTATTCTCCAAAGCACCTGAAGGCAGGACAAGAAGCAACGAATGGAAACTCATAAAGGAGGAACCTAAGGAGAAAATTGCTAACAGTAAGGACAACCAACCAGTGGAATGACTTGCCTTCACAAGTTGTGGGTGCTCCATCATTGGAGACTTTCAGAAAGAGACTGGACAACCATTTGTCTGAAATGGTATAGGGTTTTCTGCCTGAGCAGGGAGTTGGACTAGAAGATCTCCAAGGTCCCTTCCAACCTGATTATTCTATGTTCTTGAGTAAGTATTCACCCTGTATTCTCCAAAGCACTTGAAGGAAGAACAAAAAGCAGTGGATGGAAACTAATCAAGGAGAGAAGCAACAGAGAACTAAACCAAGATTTCCTGACAATTAGAACAATTAATTAGAGGAATGGCTTGCCTCCAGAAGTTGTGGGTGATCCATCGCTGGAGGCCTTTAAAAAGAGTCTGGATGTCCACTTGTCCAAAATGGTATAGTCTCCTACTTGAGCAAGGGGTTAGACTAGAAGACCTCCAAGGTCCCTTCCAACGCTGTTGTTCTGTTATTCCTTACTCTTCTTAAAAAAAAAACCCGAACGCTTTTTAGTTCCTGTTTTATTCCTGGCACTTATAACAATAGCATCTCTCGCACAGAGAGACATACAAACACACCCTTTCAGATGCAGCACTAGTTAGGACACATTTGATAGGGAAGCCACCGGAGGCTCTTTGCTTAGCAGATAAAAAATAATCAATTTTAACCAGCAAGAAACTTTTTTTGTTATCACCTTTTTGAAATACGATTTCCTTCTTTTGAGATGTTGCTCTTCCCTCCCACCCACCCCTGCTTCATGCACCCACAACCACACGCTCTGGCTTGCACAAAAACTTTGACCTTGTGTCGAAAGATAAAAAGCTGAGCAAAATCTATGGTATCTGCGTGATTAATAGTAGGAGCCCGGTGAGTCGTCTTACACAACATCGCAAAGATGCTCCAATACCCCACAGCGCCTCCGAGCCGGCCTCACCTTCTTGTTCAATGATTTATCAGCTTAATGATAATGACATCCAAATATCATAATTACCGCTGAGTCTTTATAAAAAAAAACATAAATTTGATGAGGGAAAAACGTAAAGCGCTCGTTTTCCCCGCCAAGTCTCTCCCGCCTCCCCCTTCCCACCATTAGTGGTTAATGCCAAAATATGATCTTTATTCATTCCACTGACATTATATAAAACTAACATCATTTCTCCATTTTTCATGAAATTTTCATCCACGCTATTAGTTTCACTGATAGCAGGCTGGGAAATGTTGTTAGGTTAAAAGATGGACGATCCTGCGGAAACCGCAGCATGTTAAGAAGCCATAAAACTCTGCTTAGTTCATTGGCTGCCACAGTCTAGTAAGCCTATAGTAGCAGCGTGCTATTTTTATTGTGTATTTATTTAAAGGTTGGATATTCCCTCAGCTGGGCCATTTGATGGAATTAATCTGGGATTCTAATGAACTTCCCTTCTTAGAGATGCCTCTGATTCCTGTGGCATCTCGGATAGTTGATCTAAGTTGCCTAGTTCTCAATCTTGACCTCTTCCGGATAGATGGTTTTGGACTTCAACTCCCAAGATTCTCAACGATGGCCATTTTGCTTGTGGAATTCTGGGCGTTGTTCACTGGTTTGTGGACTTCAATGGCGAAGGAGGTGAAAAAAATATGGCAAAACGTTAAAGATTCATAAGAATTTAGGAAGAGAGAGGTGTCTATCCTTACAAAGATGGAATCCCTTTGAGACACAGTGGACGAGAAAGCTGGACTGGAATAAGCAGGAGAGGAAGAATACGGAAGCTTTGAACTTTAATATTGGAGAAGACTTCAGAGAATTCCATGGACAGCCAAGTCCCAAAGGTGCTTTTTCAAGAGGCAACTAGACTTCATTTGTTTTCCCTTGAAGATGTTTCACTTCTCACCCAAGAATCTTCTTCAGTTCTGACTGAAGGGTGGGGAATGGAAGGATTTATATTTCTTACAGTCATCTGGTTGTTAGTACTCTTTCTGAGAGTCATTGAGGCCACTTGGAGGTTTATCTGGGCCCTCAGCAGCATCCAAGTGGCCTCAACGACTCTCAAAACGAGTGTTAATGACCAGATGACTGCAAGGAATATGAATCCTTTCATTCCCCACCATTCAGTCAGAACTGAAGAAGCTTCTTGGATGGGAAGTAAAAGGGTTTCAAGGAAAAAACAACAACAGTGGCCTCTCAAAAAAGTGCCTTGGGGACAGCTATGACCTGGATGACTAAGAATATCCATAGACATGGTCAGTCAAGGAAACAAACCAATGGGTGATCAAACAAATCAACTCAAGAGTTCTCACTTGAGGCACAAATGGTTGGGAAAGAGGGAGGGAGGGAGGGAGGAAAGAAGAAAGGAAGGAAGGAAGGTGGTGGGGAGAGAGGGAGGGAGGGAGGAAAGAAGGAAGGAAGGTGGTGGTGGGGAGAGAGGGAGGGAGGNAAGAAGGGAGGGAGGAAAAGGAAGAAAGAAAGGGGAGGGGAGGGAGGGAGGAAAAAGAAGGCAGGAGGGAGGGAGGGAGGAAGGGAAGAAGGAAGGAAGGAGGGAAGGAGGAAGAAAAGAAGGAAGGAGGTAGGGAGGGAGGGAGAGGGGGGAGGAAGGAAGGAAGGAAGGAAGGAAGTTAAGGGAGAAAGAAGAAAGATGGGATAGAGGAATAAGCAAGGAAGTGCTGGAATAGGAAAAAAAATGCAGGAACTGAAACTTGTGCAAGTAATTTGGACCCATATTGGGGAAAGGAATATTAATATCAAATACAATATTATTTAAAGACAACCTTATTTAAAATGAAAGTGTCTCTGCCTGAAGACCGCAGATCAGAATGAGGCTCCTTAACTGCGTTTCCCTGCTGTCTCTAAAACAGCGGTTCTCAACCTATGGGTCGCAACCCCATTTGGGTTCGATCGACCATTTCACGGGGGCCGCCAAGCAAGGCTGTCCGCCATTTTTTTCCCCCTTTTCCGGCGGGTGCCTTACCTCCCTTGAGCTGGGCCAGCTGGTGGTCGGCCTGCTCCGTCTCTGCCGCTTGCCAGCTACGCCTCGGCCGGCGCAGGGGGCAGAACCACGCATGCGTGGCGCTCCCAGGCAGGGAAAGTCCTCGACGTACGACCGGTTGGGTAGTCCTCAACTTACGACCGGTTTAGTCCTCGACTTACGACCGGTTGGGGGTCGCGGCATTAAAAAGGTTGAGAACTACTGCTCTAAAAGGAGAATTTCAAACAGAAGAGACAAAGAACAAAAGAGAAGAATCTCAAAGCAACTAACGAAAGCATCAGCCGTGAAGCCCCCCCGAGCTTCTACCTAGATCTACCTTCAGAGGAGTGGGGGGAAAATGTACACACAGGGTAAGATTTACCCCCTATCATTAAGGCTCTGGAAGAATCAGTTGCATGGAGGAAGTGGGGGATGAAGCTTCTGACGCTTAATGGCAAAACAAAGAAACGTCAACTGGACAAAGTCGGTTCTTCTGCCTGCATCTCCTTCTCTGCAGAAATGCAGGCATCTCAACCTGCTTCCTCCAGCAAAGAATCACTTCTGAAGGAAGAAATATAATTTCTTTCTTTCTTTTTGCATTCTTCCTACTTGCATGTGACTTAAATTCCCCAAATGCCACTATAGAAAAAATAGGTGGTCCTGCCCTTAGCCATGGAACAGGCTCTAAGATATTTATTTAATTGTAATTATAGCCTGTTTTTATTATTATTTTTTATTTTATTTATTTATTTATTTATTAAATTTATATACCGCCCTATCTCCCTTGCGGGACTCAGGGCGGTGAACAGGCGATACTAAAAACCACGATAATAAATAAATAGTTTCTGTTTTAAAATCGAATTAAATAACAGGCCTGTTCTAAAAACACACCCATACAACCCCCCCCACTAAAACATAATCAAACTACGCCAGGCCGGCCGGACGGAATAGATGGGCCTTCAGGGCTCGGCGAAAAAGGCGCAGGTCCGCAACTGTACGTAGGTCGGGGGGTAGGTCATTCCAGAGGGCAGGAGCTGCCATAGAGAAGGCTCTCCCCCTGGGGGTCGCCAGCCGGCATTGTCTGGCCGACGGCACCCTAAGGAGGCCCTCTCTGTGGGAGTGGACTGGTCGAAGGGAGGTGTTTGGTAGGAGGCGGTCTTATAAAGGCCTCGAGACCTAATCCTCCTTTCTCCTCCTATTTTTCCTGCAACAACAACCCTATGAGGTGGATTGGGCTGATAGAGAGGGACTAGGCCAGGGGTAGGCAACCTTGGCTCTTTTAGGACTTGTGGACTTCAACTCCCAGAATTCCTGAGCCAGCCACGCTGAGGGGAAAGGGAGAGATTTCCAAGCTGAGCCATGCTGGCTCAGGAATTCTGGGAGTTGAAGTCCACAAGTCATAAAGGGGGCCATAGTTCCCCCATTATGGCTGAGGAATTCTGGGAGTTGAAGTCCATGAGTCATGAGGGGACCATAATTCCCCCATGCTGGCTCAGGAATTCTGGGAGTTGAAGTCCACAGGTTGTAAAGTTGCCATAATTGCTCACCAATGAGCTAGCCCAGGGGTAGGCAACCTTGGCTCTTTTATGACTCGTGGACTCCAACTCCCAGAATTCCTGAGCCAGCCATGCTGATGGGAAAGGGGGAGGTTTCCAAGCTGAGCCATGCTGGCTCAGGAATTCTGGGAGTTGAAGTCCACGAGTCATAAAAGAGCCAAGGTTGCCTACCCTTGGACAAGGCCAAAGTCTTCTGCCTTGGCCAGGAGGTTTGGGCTAGAATGCCCCCAAGGTCCCTTCCATTCTTATGTTTCTATGGTAATGGCTGCTACCATCAAATCTAGACTGAAGGTCCTTAGAATTCTTTGAGACCCTCAGAACCATAATTTATACTACCCCAAAATGAGTCTTAAAAAGCATAAATGCCTACCTCTTAGCAACCAATAACATAGTTTCCACATTAAATAGGTAAAATGGCTACGATCTCAATCTAAAGGGCCATTTGCAAAAAAAGAAGGAAAGCCACGTTTGAGTCCATCTGGATTCAGGGACACATTCCTGAAGTTTCCTTGGCAACTGTATGAATTGGTAAATCTATGGATGTATCTTTTCCCCTGGTTTCTTATGCATTGATTTCTTTACTTTTTCTTTTCTCCAGATTTCCCAGTTTACCCTCCAAGGTGGGGATGCCCTGGTCATTTCTCCTCGGAGTACTGACAAATCTTAGCTTCAGATCCCAAATAAATTAAACAAACAGTTGAGTGGGAATTTGCAAAGGATTTGGTAATTCCATAGGTGATAAACAGTCATTTTTGTATGTCGTATAAAGCAAGATTGCATTGACAATCAGTTAATTGCAAATTCTTGAGCCCAGTAATATTTTTGTTTGTTTGTTTTCCTTCCTTCCTTCCTTCCTTCCTTCCTTCCTTCCTTCCTTCCTTCCTTCCTTCCTTCCTTCCTTCCTTCCTTCCTTCCCTATTTACTTATTTATCTCTTTTTCTCTCTCTCTATCAATGGATTAATGATGCCATGTAAATATCTATCTAAAAAGGTTAAATCATGATGAATTGGAAAGGAAAAAGGGAAATCAATGTTTAAACAGAAGGAAGGAAGGAAGGAAGGAAGGAAGGAAGGAAGGAAGGAAGGAAGGAAGGAAGGAAGGAAGGAAGGAAGGAAGGAAGGAAGGAAAGAAAAGATGAGAAGGTGGAAGGAAGGGGGATGAGAAGAAAGAAAGAAAGAAAGAAAGAAAGAAAGAAAGAAAGAAAGAAAGAAAGAAAGAAAGAAAGAAAGAAGATGAGGAAGGAAGGAAGTGGGATGAGAAGAAAGAAAGAAAGAAGATGAGAAGAAGGAAAGAAAGAAGATGAGAAGAAGGAAAGAAAGGGATGAGAAGAAAGAAGGGAGAGGGAGGGAGGGAAGAAGGAAATGAGTGGTGTTGGGCAAGGTTGAAAGAAATAAAGTAAAAGAAAATAATGAAGAAATGGATGGATGGCGGAGCCTTGGAAGAACTGCAAATTATTATTAGAGACAGAGCAAAATAGAATTTCTGTATGACGCTAACAGAAGTGGATATGGACTTGACGCCACATAATTAATTAACCAATAACCATTTAAACTTTTTTTCCTTTAAGCATCTAGAATATCTCTCACTAGAAAATTAAGATATAAACTCAAGTATGAACTAAAATAAATAACACACGTAAAAGGTGATTCCCCCCCCCCTTTCCCCTGCTTTATATCTCCCTTCCAATATTTATAGAGGTTTCCTGATAATTAATTTGGGAAGGCGTTAGACACAAGGGTTAATACAGACAGAAATCGTCCAATCTGAAAGGCAGATCAGAGTTCAGAACGGGACTGAAAAGCCCCCCAAGCAACGTGAACAAATGCCAGGTTCAACTTTAAAGAAAAAAAGAGAGAGGTCAAGGGAGTCCTCGTGGATACTATGCCTGAATTTGTCTGACATGAGAGCCAGCTAAGACGCTAACCTCCTTTGCTTTGATTTGCAAAAGAGAGTGAAGAGTTAGAAAATAAGGCTTGGCAAAATTCCCCTGTAGCTAACACTTGATCAAAGAACTAAAGAAAAAAGGCTGGAGAAGGGGAAAAAAAATTGAAATACAACCTCAAATGAAAAAAAAATAAAAAAATAAAATAAACCCCTTGCATTTTTGTCAGTCAAATGAGGATGGAAAATCCGTTCCTTTTATCAAGAGAACTAGACCTTTTACACCTTTTGTGGTTTCCAGGAAATCACCATTTTCGTTGACTAGGAAGGCAAGGGATAGGTTGCTAGGATTTGTCATGGTTTCCAGACCAATTCTTTTTTTCATTTCGCGGCTGGATGGTCTTGAGCAGAGGTCTTCAAACTTGGCCCTTTTATGACTTGTGGACTTCAGCTCCCAGAATTCCTCAGCCAGCATGTCCTTCCTTTCTTCTCCCTTCCCATTTCCTTCCTTCCTTCCCTCCCTCTCTCCACATTTCCTTTTCCCTCTCTCCCTCTCTCCACATTTCCTTCCTTCCTTCTCCTTCCCCATTTCTTCCTTCCTTCCTTCCTTTCCTCCCCACTTCCTTCCTTCTCTCCCTCCCTCTCTCCACATTTCCTTCCTTTCTTCTCCTTCCCATTTCTTCCTTCCTTCCTTCCCTCCCTCCCTCCCACTCTCTCTCTCCACATTTCCTTCCTTTCTTTTTCCTCCCCACTTCCTTCCTTCCTTCCCTTCCTCCCCCTTTCCAATTTCCTTCCTTTCTTCTCCTTCTCCCTTCCTTCTTCCTTCTTTCCCTCCCTCCCACCCCCCCTCTCTCCACATTTCCTTCCTTCCTTTCTTCTCCCTCCCCATTCTCTTCCTTTCTTCTTTCCCTTCCTCCCTTTTTCCACATTTCCTTCCTTTCTTCTACTTACTTACTTACTTACTTACTTACTTACTTACTTACTTACTTACTTACGGTTAGAGTTAGGGTAGGAAGGTAGGAAGGAAGGAAGGAAGGAAGGAAGGGAGGGAGGGAGGGAGGAAGGAAGGAAGGAAGGAAGGAAGGGAGGAAGGAAGGAAGGAAGGAAGGAAGGGGGGAAGG
>NW_015393114.1:0-2851 GCF_001527695.2 Protobothrops mucrosquamatus
CAACAAGCGGGCCTGACCTAGGGTGAGTTTTAAATAGGGACAATTTTTAACGATTTTAAAGAGCCACAGCTACCAATATTTGGGTTTTAATTGGTTTTTAGTAGGGGAAATTTTTTGTATGATGTTTTAATATGCTGTGAGCCGCCCTGAGTCCCATGAAGGGAGAAGGGCGGCATATAAATCCTATAAAATAAATAAAAATAAATAAATAAATTGTATACAGTGAGAGAATCAGAAGGAAAATACTGGCTTGGCTCGGCTCGGCCCGGCCTGGCCCAGGTCGGCCTGGATCAGCTTGGCTTGGCTTGACAAACAAATAGATAAACTTTAAGCCTAAGGTGAGCCTAGCACTAGAAACTATAGTTTAGCTTCATTGGAAGACCACAGATTGTTCTCGGCTCTCTTGGAAGAGTTGTTCCCATAGGAAGTCCAACTTTCATATGGCAGAGATACAATTATATGAAATTCCTCCTCTTTTCTATAAAGTTTCAGACAAACAGATGGTTTTCTAGCAAAGCTGGAGAACTGCAATTTCTCCCAAGCTAAAACCACATCTTTTCCAAATCTATTTCCAAATCTTGTCTACCCAATTGCTTGACTTGGAAGAGTCAACCAACTCTCTCAAGAGAAGTAATCACTTTGAAACCATGTGTACATATGTAGCATCTCTCTCTGTCTCTCTCTGTCTGTCTCTGTCTCTCTCTGTCTTTGTCTCTCTCTGTGTCTCTGTCTCTGTCTCTGTCTCTGTCTCTGTCTCTCTCTCTCTCTCTCTCTCTCTCTCTCTGTGTGTGTGTGTGTGTGTGTCTCTCTCTGTGTGTTCCTTCCTGTACAAAGCACAAATGTGTGAAATATCTATTCCCTACCTCACAGGAGTTGCAAATGTGATTCTTTGCAAGCTCTGACAAAAATTGCTCACGCTACATTAGGCTTGGTAACAAATTCAGTACTTGCTGCTTTTTTATCCAAACTGCATCTCAAAAATCCTGGTCACCAAGGAGGATTATCTCCCTCCCTTCCTTGTCCTCAGCATCTCTCTCCTCTAAACATCCTCAACTTGCCATTCCAGGCACTCAATTGTTCCTGTTGAGGAGGAGGAACAAGAAAAAGAGAAACAACCCACTTTTCTTCATGAAATGAAACACACACTCAGCAACAAAAACAGGACCTTGAGCCTATTTCAAGCCCACTGTGTTTGACAGGTAGATATCACACAAAGCAACAAATCCAAGATTACCATTGGTTTTTGCAATCAACGGCAGTTGGGGAACATGTGTGAAATCCAGTTTTCTAAACCCTTATGACTTTTATGCTTTTTATCACCTCTTAGATCAGTTTCCCCAACTTTAGCCATTTAAAGATGTGGTGACTTCACCTCCCAAAGTGACAAAGGTTGGGGTATTCTGGGAGCTGAAGTCCACCGATCTTAAAATGTCTTAGACATAGACTTTAAAAAAAGTTACATATGAAGATACAAAGTGCCTAGGTCAGATATGTCAAACACAAGGCCTGGGGGCCAGATGCGGCCTGCAAAGTGGTTTCATGTGGCCCGTGAAGCCATCCTGGAAACAGTGAGGGAATGGCCCCCACTGCCTTGCTCAGGCCGGCTGGCTGGGAGCCAATGTACAATTTTGTGGTGGCCATCTATGCTGAAACACATTCAGTCTTAGCTCCACAAGGCCGTCTGGAAACAGCGAAGAACCAGCCTCTGCCGCGTCAGCCCCGCCCCCTGGGTGCATGCTGGGGAGGTGTCACCCTTTGTGAGGAATGAAGAAATGCACCATCGCCTGGAAGTGGTCCTGGTCCCACCCTCTTCTGCCAGAGACCCTCAGATCTGTCCCACTCCTGCCCAGGCCCCCACAGGCACCATTGACACGAACGATGTAGAGCTGGCCATGCCCACCCAGTAGACCACACCCACTCCATCCACGCCCACTCAGTAGGCCGCACCCACTCTGGCCACACATACACGGCCCCCCAAGGGCAACCACAATGCTGATGCGGCCCTCAATGAAATTGAGTTTGACACCCCTGGCCTAGGTTGTCCACCATTTAAAGATAAATTATTGGTTTAATTGCTTAAAATTTGATGGAAAGAAACTTCTGGACTTTGCTTAGCTTAGGTTTCCCATAATAGTTCTAATATTTTAATAGATAAACCCTTTGCTTGGTCTTAGATTCAAACTTGGCAATAGTAAGTTGGGAGGGGCTATTTTTAAGTGGCTGTGTTTTAAAATTATAATTAAAAGAAGAAAAACTTCTGATTTTTTTTCTTATTATTTTCTTCTTTTAATGTAACGTTATCAACCTTGATGCATTATGTTATTTCAATGCAGATTTCAATGTTTATACAATACAATTAAAACGATTATCATTCTGTTATTTAAAAAGCGTACAGTATTAAAAAGATTTTTTTTAAAAAAAAATCCTGTCAGTATTAATTGCCATTTAGAATATTAGCATTACATAATAAGATCATTTAACTTTTCATCCAAAGTTTGAGTAAGAAACTGTTGAATGGTTTTGACAGAAGGAAATAAAAAAAAAATCCTTTGGAACTGGGTAAAGGGAGCTAAATAAGAGCCTGCAGGAAAACAGATGGAGTTAAAAAGAGAAGTGACAAAGTGATTTGGAATGAGACTCTAGTGAGGGAATGCTGGAAGGAATATTTCAGAGGCCTGTATGGAAATGATAGTGATATGTCAAAAAGTAGAACTGAAATGCTGTAAATATTTATGTCCAAGAGGGAGAAAACTTTTTTTTCTTCAAAACAAGCAAAAAACAAAGACTGTATAAAACAACATGATTTTGTCCATTTTGTTAAATGGAAGTGAGCCTTAGATATGCCAGGAAA
>NW_015393114.1:5433-7714 GCF_001527695.2 Protobothrops mucrosquamatus
GTGGGCGTGGCCAGCTCTACATTGTTTGCATCAAGGGTGCCTATGGGGGCCTGGGCAGGAGTTGGTCAGATCTGAGGGTCTCTGGCAGAAGGGGGGGGACCGGGGCAAGCACCAAGGCATCGTGCATTTCTTCATTCCTCACAAAGGGTGACACCTTCCCAGCATGCACCCAGGGGGCAGGGCCAACATGGCAGGGGCTGGTTCCTCGCTGTTTCTGGATGGCCTTGTGGAGCTAAGACTGAATGCATTTCAGCATAGATGGCCACCACAAAATTGTACATTGGCTCCTGGCCAGCCTGGGCCAGGGCCAAGGCAGTGTGGGCCATTCCCTCACTGTTTCCAGGATGGCTTCACGGGCCACATGAAACCACTTCACGGGCCGCATCCGGCCCCCGGACCTTGTGTTTGACATGTCTATCCTAGCCAATATTTGAGAAATAATTTAATGATAGGGCAAGCAAGAGAAGCTTGAATTTAGCAAAACTGCACATTATTATCAACATTGGATAGTCCTAAGTTAGGTTTCATTGGATCAGTCATGTCACAGTCTTGTCAATCATCCAGGTCATGGCTGTCCCAAAGGTGTTTTTCTTCCAATAGGCAACTAGGTTTTCTTGGTGTTTTGTTTGAAAAAGTTTTGCTTCTTGAAACTTTTGAAGAACTGAAAAAAGCTTCTTAGATGAAAAGTGAAACATTTTCAGAGAAAACACCAAGGAAGTCCAGTTGCCTCATGGGAGAAAAACACAATCCAAAACAAAAACAAACCAAGCAATGTGTTAATAAGAAGAGAAACTAACATGAAGTAGGCAGATTTTTTTAAAAAAATAATAATTTTACCCAGAGTTGGATGAGACAATAATCAGAAAATAACAGCTAATGTTAAGCACTATATAGAACGTGCAAGATTATATAAAAACCTGTGATAAAATCTTCTGTTAAGTCAAGCATGATGTGAAAACTCACTCAGCTCTTTGGCGTAAAGGAAATATGCCCCGGAGTTGAACTTCTCCAGCTAAATGCATCCGTGCTATTTTATAGATAGTTTTACCAGTTTCATAAAACACGCTAGCATCCACAGAGTAGAAAGAGAAAGCATGTGATGGGATGTTATTTGCTTAAAGCCTGATATAAGCATTTCATATGACTCTTGCAAAGCTAAAAAGTCCCTTTCTGATCCTTAACCATTGTACCTAATCCATTAAGTAAGCATTGACACTTTCACACATCCAGAGTGGAGAGCGGTTATTTCTGTAATAGTGGGAAGAGTTGCCTTCAATTGATATTGGATGACATGATGGGATGGATTCCAAGCAATTCTAGGCAACGAGTTGAACCAAATTAAATAAAGCTGATGGAATACTGCAATTAGAAAAAAGTAAGATCGATTGATTTATTCCCATTGTTCAAGTCTCCATAGGAAATTTAAACAACATGCCATCCTCTTGGGAAAAGGTCTCAGGACAATGGACTTTTAAAGTGAAGACAATAAAGCTAAAATCTAAGCATATAGTGGAATTGAAGTTAAATAATATAATAATAATAATGATGATAAAGTTGGAAGGGACCTTGGAGGTCATCTAGTCCAACCCCCTGCTCAGGCAGGAAACCCTATACCATTTTGGACAAATGGCTGTCCAGTCTCTTCTTAAAAACTTCCAGTGTTGGAGCATTCACCACTTCTGGAGGCAGGTTGTTCCACTGGTTAATTGTTCTAACCGTCAGGAAGTTTCTCCTTAGTTCTAGGTTGCTTCTCTCCTTGGTGAGTTTCCATCCGTTGCTCCTTGTCCTGCCTTCAGGCGCTTTGGAAAATAGCTTGACTCCCTCTTCTTTGTGGCAGCCCCTGAGTATACATACTCAGGATTGCAGGCTCATTTGCAACATCCCTGAGCAATCCATTTCATTTACTTTGCTCTTCTTCCTTTGCCACCGCTGAGCCTTCAGCGTAACTAAGACTATCTAATGATGTCTCCCAAACTCATTTACTTAGCTTCCATTGGCTGAAGATATTCATTAGGGAAGAACTCATTTCATGCCCAGTATCCTTATTTGTCCTTAGCATCTCCATGTTTCCAAATTTCCTATATCTTGTTACAGCATGTCACTGACAATATTACCTCTGAATAATCCAAGAATAAGAAACGGAGGTCAACGGTGGAAGAAGAAAAGGACTTCAAACAATACAGAAACTGGAATACCCAGATGTCTATGGAGATTCTCAGTCATCCAGGACATGGTTGTCCCAAAGGTGCTTTTTCAAAAGGCAACTGGACTTTCTTTGTTT
>NW_015393114.1:11146-26758 GCF_001527695.2 Protobothrops mucrosquamatus
TCTGCTTCTCTCATCTTCAGTTACAGTTTATGCTCCTGATTCTATTCCAGTAAAGAATTCAAAGATGTCAACCTTATTGAAGGTAGGATAGTTAGGTACTTGACCCATTTCTTGGTACTTTTTCACATTGTCATTTACATTCTTAACTCAACATTTTCCCCCCTCCTATTAAAGCAATGGATTCTTTCTTTCTTTCTTTTTCTTTCTTTCTTTCTTTCTTTCTTTCTTTCTTTCTTTCTTTCTTTCTTTCTTTCTTTCTTTCTTTCTTTCTTTCTTTCTTTTTCTTTCTTTCTTTCTAAAAAAGGGGGGTGGTAGATCAGAAAATGTTGAACTCTCTCAGAAGACATGTCTTTCATTAATGGCTTTACGTTTCTTCTTGTACCATTAAATAATTCAAATGCATTTTCCTGCAGAATCCACTGTAAGACAACTAGCAAGAGACAGTAAGCATTAAGAGTCTAAAATCCATGGAGAGTATCAAGGTCTAGATAAGAAAAATGGGATAATTTGTCATCTGTCTCCCAACTCTGAAAATCAAGAGTCTTTTTTTTTTCCAAATCAAACTTTGAAAAAGAGTCTTTAGGTCATCAGAGTTATATCTTGCCCACTTGAGAAGCTGTTGTGGTAGGGCCGTCTAAGCACTTAAGAATTCTTTGCTTCTTAGCAAACATTTAAGTATTCATTCACTCCGTTTCTAAGCTATCGAACTACCTATGAACCTTGGGTAGCATTGAGATGCTTTTCAGAATTTTCTTCTCTGTTCTGGTGCATCACCATACGTGTTAGAAAATAACTCACAGAATTTACAACTAGAAGGGACAAATAGGATATTCTGAAGATGTTGTCCAATATATTATATTTAGAGGGCATAGATTTGGAGGCTGATGCCTTAACAGGCAAGAAAATAAGAATCATCTATGCAGAATCATACCAACGGTCAATTTATGTTATTGTTCTGTCAGATGTCAGAAAATATGTTTGCAGCCCCCGCAAAGTTCTACAAAATGTTCTATTGTAAATTACTGACTGAATCGCAGGTTCCATTATCATCTGAAGCCATCAAGGCAAGCACTGCACAGGAATTTATTGTGTCACGAATTAAGGCAAATGTCCATGTCCCAGGATAATGTTGCAGCTTCCAATCTGAATCAGTCACCAGGACCAGAGGTTTAGTCTTCCAAGCTTTCATACATTCAGTGTCGTAGCTATTAAGATTGTTGGTCGAGTAGGGACAAAAAACAGCCAGGGAAATGATTGAAACCTGGAAAAGGGGGGCCCTTGTCAGTCAAACAACAGTACTGATTTGCCACCAGCTTCTCAGGTAGTTAGGAGCCAAGGGCATAGCAGTGAAAGGCAAACAACAACCAATAACTTAACAGCCAGCCATCAATAATCCAGTTAACAACTAAAAGCCACACACAACCAGGTACCAGGCATAAAAACTACACATAGAACAGCCCAATGCACACGTTCTGGAGAGAGAGAGAGAGAGAGAGAGAGAGAAGTTCTCTGAGGATGGGCTCCAGCACAAGTCCAAAAGCTTTATGGCAGCTATAAAGTCTAAATCACACAAGTATTTACATGAATTTGGGCAGATTGGACTTCTTATTTGCAACTCGGTCGCCATTTTGCAGACAAACGTTTGAGGAACTGCAAAATAATTCAATCCAAAGAAACTTGCAAAAAAATAAAAAATAAAACATTTCATTTCAGAAGAAGCATGTAATTTATCCATTTCCCCAAGATGAAACAACAACTGTTCAACCTTCTCTTACTCCTTTGGAGACTCATCCAACCCAGATTGCATCTGCCATAAGTGAAGTCTTATAATTTGCTCCCATGATGCACATTGGGGAAAATGAGAAGACAAGAGCTTTTATAAGAGACTTGAAACAAAACTCTTCTTTTCTTCTTCTCTTATAAATTGGAAGGACAAAAGTCATTTGGTTCACCTCTCAAATGTCCATTCTCGGAAGAAATGGTATCACCAAGCTTTTATTACCTCTGTCATCCATTTCACAATCTTTCACATACTGTCATTTTCAGAGCTGTGTCCAGGGAATTTTTCCACGAAAAATCAGAAGTAATCAGCAACTTTTGTTTCAAGATATACAGTTACAAAAAACTATTGGGCAATGGTAGACTTGAGAAGACATCCAGAAGGAATATATCTCCTAGTTTCTTTGAAATGTATGTAATGACAGCACTTGCCATAATGTTGGTAAATATGAGGAAGGAGATGATAATGTGGCTTTTTAAGGTTTATGTTTTATGATTGTGGTGTTCTTTGCATAAAGATCAACTCAACATTGCATGCAGTTGACCCTAGTAAACTGGCACAATTGTGATATATACTGATGAATGCAGCCAGCACTTCATTTTAGCAGTGAAATTATCAAGGTCAGGAGGAATTTTAAATCTGCACCGCTGGGGCTGGCAATGTCTTAAGATATATTCCCAAACCAGGAAGAGCAACAATAAGTCCCAATTCACTCTATGACTGTCTGGATACGGGAGGGAAATGGCATTGGTTGAAGAGTGTTGGGAAGCTTTGGTTGGCTCAAAATGCAGCAGCCTGCATAATTTTGCACAAATGAAAATTTGTGCCTGTGTCACCTCTTTTGCGGAAGCTGCATAAGTTGTTGATTTGCTTCTGGGTACAATTCAAGGTGTTGATTATCACCTTTAAAGGCCTACAGTATATGGTTTGGAGCCATATACTGGGTCTTTATTTGAAGGACCACTTCTTCCCAGTCACATTTACCTGGGCCGCTGGAGTGGGAGGACATGTTGTGGGTCCCATCTATTCAGGAAATACATCTGGTGGGACCAAAAAATAGGCCTTCTCTAGGGTGGAACATCATTCCCTGGAGTTTAGACTATCCCCCCTGTTTATGTTTTTGAACAGCCCTAAAGACAGCGGGCTTAGGGATCCCGGTTGATATGGAGCTAACCAAGTGCCTTGTTTGATGGTGTTTGTTAGCACCATGGGATGAGGAGCTTGGGTGGGGGTTTAAATTGTGGCTTTTTATTACTGTACACCGCCAAAGGTCATCGTGTATGAATTGGGTAGCCATATAAATTTAATAAAATAAATTAATGACTCCTTTCCAGAAAGATTGTCTGAGTGCTACAGCTACACTACAAATGTTCCTCTCCAATTACAACGGCTAGTTTCAGTAAACTGTAGTCACCCACATGAAGTTGCCATCTCTACGACTAGCTACATGCTTTTATGACCTCTGTTTACAAGAAGTAACATTAAAAACTGTAGCTTGATAGAGGGGAAAAAATGTCCCGCTGTTTATTCACAAATGATCAATTTATCACTCAGACACATGCTACTAGGGAAGATAGTAAAAACTGGGTAATGATAAACATTCTTCACATGTTCTTTTTCTCTGCAAAACTAATTGGCTTTTCGCTGTAAGTGGAAAGAAGGCTGGGGGAGTGTTTGAGGTCAGGATTTAATTTATGAAATGCTGCTTTAATCACTTTGTCTGTTTACCTCCATTTCTTCAATGTCGGTTCTCACCCCCTTTTTATTATTTATTTCTTGCTTGTTTCATCAGAGATGCTCATATCTTAACTATGTCAGGGAATTCAATCTAATTTCACACTGCAAAGTACTACAACCAATTCACCCTCCACCTCCTCCCAGTGGAACAGTTCTCCAAGCCTGCTCATTGTGTCTGTGATAGAATGTGCACCTGCAGCAACAGAGGGGGAGGATTTGGTCAACTCAGAGCTTTCCTAGAAAGAGATCCAAGTCAAGAGATTATGCAGTCCCGAGCTGGAAGAGGGAAGGGGAAGAGGTTCAGAGTAGCCACACCCTACAACCTCTCAAGATATATCTAGTAGCTAAGATTGATGTCAGGGCCAAGTCCAGAGATGAAACAGTGAGATGCAATTAAGTCCAATTCTTTATTTGCTTACACCTAATAGACAGAAACTTGCCAGACTACAGCTATAACCATCTAATCTACTAGATAGAACTTGAGAGATTCTAGATTCTTCTGTTTCTGGGAAAGCCCTATGTTGGCTAAATCCTCCCTCTCTGTTACTACAGGTGCACATTCCATCACAGTTCCCAGCCTTCTTAGTTCCTGAAAAGCATTAAACTAGGTTAGTTTACAGGAAGAAAAGTGACTCCGGCTTCATAAAATCTGCTTGAGCAAAACAGAAACTCTGAACTGTTAGTGCTTCCTTCATAAAATTTTTACAGGATTTTGGTTACAAAAAATAAAATGGAAAAACAGACACACAGTACAGCGTTGACATTCTGGCACCTTTCGAATCAAACCAATTCTCTCTAATGCATTTTCCCCCTTTTAGTACCATTCAGGAAAAACATCAAGGATGACGTCTGAAGCTTCTCTGCTCTTTCATTTCCAATATCCACCCAGTTCACGGCACTCCCAGCAAGCTAACTGGAAACTCCACTCACTCTCCTGAAATCTCAAGACAAGGTATTTCTGACAAGGTGAGATTCAGTAGCTTCTTGCTTGGTTTTTATTTATGCTATTGAGCTGTACAGTAGGGCAGCATCAAAGCCATTTTGCAAAAATAACAAGTTCTAGCCCTTGGCTGATTGACATCAAGGTTGTATCTTCCTTTAGAAAGCAAACTGCCTTTTTCAAAATCTAGTACCTTCTGTGCTGAACTGCAAATAGCTTCCAAGTGCTAATTTTTCAAATCAAGCTACTGCAGCTCTCTTTCCAGGTAGGCTTGCAAACTCTGCCTCTTCCCGAGCTATTTGATCTGTTGGCTTGATCTGTTTTCCTAAGTTCATTTATTGGAAGCAGAACTGAAAATGTCAGACTCCATTCTTCTTCTGAGGAAATGCACCTGGAATTTAACAATTTAGGGGAATGAAGATGGATGGATGTCCTCTTTTCGACATCAGTGGTACTGGTTTAACATACAGGAACCCAAACCTTTTAAAAAGACTTCAAAAGGAATGGACAATTTGAAAACAATACACAAGATTTGTATATATACTTAGAAGGCAAAGCCTTTCAAAAAAGAAGAAAGAAAACCCTCAATCTTGAAAAAGTATGTTCCTTCTGCCATCCATTTTTTCACAGCTAGAATGCAACAAGAATGTCACAGAGTCAGAGGTTCAATTCTTTACTTGTTTATACATAACAAACAGAATCTTGCCAGACTAAACTCTTATTACTCCCTAACAGATATACCTTGGGAGATTCTAGGGTATGGTTATCCTTACCCTCTTCCTCTGTCTCCTATCCATATCTGGACTATGCTGTCTCTTGTCTCATTCCTCTCTTAGGCATATGCTCTCTCCTTCCTGGGAAACTGTCACTTCACTGTAGTCCATCACACCAGCTCCCCCTCTGTGGGCATCATTGTTTACATTTCCCTTTTCAGTTCTGAGCAGCTTATTTTCACTGTGAAAACTCCAATGCTATCTCATGGGCTATAACAACACAGCATCACATCATCAGTACCAACTGATCACTGTGTTTTCCACATGCTGACCTTGTTCTGTGTTCCCTGGTTTGTCTATCCAATGGGTTGTAGGGATTATTTTTGGCTAGATAGGCTATCAGCCAAAGCCATCACCTTGGCTTCAGTCCTGAGGATCGTCAGCACCTTGGCACTGTAACACTATAGTGTTTAATTTCCCGCCAAACTGCCCATGTGCACATGTGAGGATAACACTTAGGGGTATTAGATGCACAGCTTTTAACTGCCATATCAAAATTTAATCGAGACCTGAGTTCTGCACTCATGTGAATGAATAGCTTGCATGGGTTCTTCATCTGAAGGACTGGAAGACACAATCTCAGAAAATTCATAGGCTTCCAAAGGATGGTATGACTGCCTTGGATGATCACTTGCATATTATGCAATACATTGATTTGCTACGTGTGCAGCATGCTGGGACCATATGGTTTAGTCTGGGGGGCTGCCAAGGTCTCTGCTTGTCCCTCTACTGAAAATTAGACAAACAGGTTAGCTTGTCAAGAATTTCCAAAGAAACTCGGCAAGCCCCGCCATTTCCATTCATCGAAGCCTTATGCATCCACTTATAGCCTACAGTAGAGGACATGACAGCTTCTGCAAACTCAAATGTAGAACTTGGTCATCGCCCAAACGGCTGGGGAAAACTTCCAAGGAAAATGATGAGTAGGTGTTGATATAACAAATGCCTTCAACATTAGATCTCTTGCATTTAACCCAGACTTGTAAAAAGCCATTAAAAAGTTGAATAAGAATTCCCTCCAGCAGGCAAGATAGGAATGTTTTTCTAGGCTGGAGGAAAGCTAATATTTGCCTTTTTTGAGTCATCAACATGCCAACAGAACCATTTACCAGGTTTGCAAATCACCACGGCTTTTAAAAAAGATAAATCCTGTACTTTACAGTGTAAATCACAATTTAATGGGTTCTACTACATGGTAATTATTTATTATTCATTTTGCTTTTATATCCATCTGACTGTAGTCCAATGGTTCTCAGAAGTTCATAGGACAAAATTAAAATAGCCATGATATGTTGAAAAACACTAACAGTACATCAGTCAAACAAACCCAAACCAAAAGACAGAATACAACCAAATTACCAGCAAAGTAAAAGAAAAGATATTTTTTTAAAAAAGATGCAAAGCATGAACTCAGGCTATTTATTTATTAATCAGATTTGTATAGCTGCCCATCTCACCAAAAGCGACTTTGGACAGCGCACAACAGTAGGATAAAAAGAAAAGTATAAAAATGACCTACATATTAAAAAATCTACATTTCAGAAATAAATAGTATAAAAAAAAAACAAATCTATAAACAATGAAGTGAAGAGAGGATAAACACATAGTCACTTCAGCAATGGGGCCATCCAAGCATATCTCTGGTTCCAGTTAAAATGCTCTAAAAATCATGCTCTAAAAACCATTAGGAGGCAATTCCAGAGCACTGGTCCCACCACGGAAAAACATCAACTTCTGGTTTCAGTTTACTTCACCTCTTTGAAGTATGGAACACTGAAAAGTTTCTCTCCAGATCAGGGGTGTCCAACCTTGGCAACTTTAAGACTTGTGGACTTCAACTCCCAGAATTCCCCAGCCAGCGTGGCTGACTAGAGAATTCTGGGATTTGAAGTCTACAGGTCTTAAAGTTGCCAAGGTTGGGTACCCCTGCTCTAGATCAGAGGTCCCCACCCTTTTGGGTACCAGGGACCGGTTTCATGGAGAGAGGTTTTTCCGCGAACCGGAGAGGGCGTGGTTTTGTGTGCTGCCTGTGTGCTGTGAATGAGGCTTTGCTTGTTTGTGCAGACCGGTTGCTGGCATGCTGTGGCCCAGTACCGGTCCACAGACCGAAGGTTGTGGACCCTTGCTCTAGATCATTACTGATTCCAGCTAGAGTATGTATTTTAATTTAACCACAGTTTGTGGAATAAGCTCCAGTGGCCTGATTTACACATAACACTAGCCCTAAATCATGGTGTGCAATCAAAAGACCCTGGTTTCTCACTTCATGCGCTGAGAAAAAAAAACATGGTACAACTTAGCAGGATGTTTAAACCTAGTTTTTAAAGTCATTAAGGATCAAACAGTTCAAGGGCAAAGTGGGTTGGATTTCCCAACCCCAATCTGACATTCTAAGCACCGTAAGGCTCTGAAATAGGAAATCACATTTAAATATCTAATAAATGCATAAATATGGATTAGCAGCAACATTAATCAAGATAGTGGGAACTGGGGGAAAAAAAGAGGATAGAGAGGTAATAAGCCAACTTAATTTATATACCCTACCACCAAAAAGGCAGAATATGCAAATCCTAATTATTTAATGTTACATCAGTTCTAAGGACTAGCAAATTTTGTCTCCTGTCTCTGCTTACTACATCCTGTTCCCCAATGATAGTGGATGAGAATAACTCTGATCCTTTTTCTAGCCACCCAATGACAGAGGCCAGAATATGGGAAAAAGCTGGACTCCTTCAACGATTGATCATTTGGTCTGTTGGCTGGATGACAACCATTTGTGCAGCAATTCAGTTCCTTGTAGAGTTCTACTTCGTGCTTGATAATTTCCTCTCCTTTTCTCTGTCCATCTGCTACAGGCTTTGTGTTCTCTTGCTTGGCTTCGGTTTTTACTTCATTAAAGCAACTATTATGACAAAAGGAGACTTTGGGGATTAAACTTCCCACCTCTCTTACCTGCAGGACCGATATCTCAAAAAATGCATGCCGTGACTCCGTATTCAGACATAATTTGCCATTTTCACAGAAAGTCTTTTTTAGGATGCTGCTCAAGAGGCAACCGGGAGACCTGTCATGGCTGGACATACCTTGATAAATTACCTGCTGCCTTAGACTGACTAGGGATGCTTACCAAACAGGCAATTGCTGGATTCTGACTTGAACTCTGATACCGCACTATAGAGGGTATGGTTATAAAAGTGAGACTCCGAATATTAGAATCGAAAATACATTGTGGGTTGTTTTTTTTCCCCCAAACCCCAAAGGTGCTTTTTCAAAAGGCACTTGGATGTTGTTGTTTTTCAAAGTCCAGTTGCCTTTTGAAAAAGCACCTTTGGGACAACCATGGCCTGGATGACTAAGAATCTCCAAGCCTATATATGGAAGATTCTTCCTTTCTTTCCCTCCCTCCCTCCCTCCCTCCCCTCCTCCTCCAGACCCTCCTCTCTATAAATATATATTCTAATGATAAATTTAAGCGTAGATGGAAATGGGGCTTTTCACCTTAAGAGTAGTGATAGCCAGCTCTAACCACAACAAAAATTCCTGAATAGCCTAATGTCATTGCAGGCAGGTGTCTGTTGCATTTTAATATAGTATATTTCCAACAGCTCATTTTTGGAGTATGTTTCACATAATTCCACATCCTTCTCACCAATCTGAAATAGCATCTAAGGTGAGATATGGGGCAAAGCGTAAAATTATTTAGAGGCTTGTTTCCTACAAAGATGTCTCCAAGGTTTATTTAGTGGATGGTGTATCATACATGGACTTTCAATGTACATCAACAGATTAATAAAACACAATAACATGTTGATGTTAAAAAGCTCTGTGGTCAGATTCCCAAAATCTAGGTCAGTGATGGCGAACCTTTAAGAGACTGAGTGCCCAAATTGCAACCCAAAACCCACTTATGCATCGTCGAGTGCTGGGTGGGTGTGGCCCATTGGCTAGGTGTGGCCAATTGGGTGGGCGTGGCTGTGGTGGTAACAGCAGACTGGGTGGGACTAAAAAGTTCAATCAATCAATTCCAACTTTGCAAGATCCTTTTTTTCCCGCAAGAAGTTGAAATTGACTGATTGAATTTTTTTTTTTTTTTGCACATGGCGGCGAAGCCTAAAGCGAAAAGGTTTTATAAAACCCAGCTGAAGGCCTGGGACTGGGGCGACGGCACACATGCCCACAGAGAGGGCTCTGAGTGTTGCCTCTGGCACCCGTGCCATAGGTTCGCCACCACTGGTATAGGTCATCTAACCATTGAAGTGCATCATCATTTATATGCAAAAAAATCAGATATCAGGCCGGTATATGGCCTCAGCTTACAGCGGTCACAATGTGATCTACAGTTTGATGTGGGACCCCGAGGGGAGGATGCTATGCCCCTTTTATACAGAGGGTCCCAGCAGACACAATATGAGGTGCAATTCCTACTGAGAATTGTCCATTGCTGGCATGGTAGTTCATAGCCTGGCTCCTTTTTTTGTGTCGTCATTTATATATCTTCCTATGAGTGGCACAGTGGCCTAGAGGTGAAGATGGTTGCCCCCCATTTGGTAGGTTGAGAGTCCAATCCTAGGCAGTGACAGATGTTTCATTATCAGGGCACTTTGGGAAAATATCTGCTGCAAACTCCTCATAGGTGTCAGGAAGGGCATCCGGCCAGTAAAGACTCAGCTCCATTCAATCACCCCGATCACACCCCAAATCTAGGGATCGGGGTTTTAAAAAGAAAATATACAGATATGTCTTCCCACAGTATCTCTAGAGGATCATTTGGCTTTCCATTGGGAATCGATGTTAAAATTGTTGAGCAGAACAATGGGCCTCTCCCAAACATTAATGGCCCTTTAAATGTTGGGATAAATCCTAAGCATCTTTTTTCATCATCCGTGTAGAGGTATTTCTCCACAAAAAGAGGCTCTCAAAGATAAAAATGCTGCTTTTGTCCTTTTTGTTACCTTGTAATAGCACAGGCACACTCACGGTTTTTTTTTAAAAAGCAGGTTTTTCCATCTTCATGAGATGTTTAAACATTTGAAGATTTCATCACTCATAAAATCTGAATTATCTAGTCAGGCATATCTGTAAGTGGTGATTATGAACCTATTGAATCTCTGCCTACCCATTTATTAGATAAGATGGGTTTTTGAAGAAACACTGTGCCTTGCAGAGATTGGATCAGGCATAAAGTCATTGGAGGCCATTCTATTAAGTGCATGGGAAAGCCGTAACTGCTGAAAACCCACTTGTATTCTTTGTACAGAGTCAGTCTGGTATCGTGATATATAAAACTAATAACAGGTAATATAATAATAAGCACATAAATACAGGTAATCCTTGACTTACCACCAGAATTTGAGCTCCAAATTTTTGTTGCTAAGTGACATAGTTGTTATGGGAGTTTTGCACCATTTTATGACTTTTCTTGCCACAATTGTTGTTAAGTTAGTTGTTGTTGTTGTTGTTAGTTGCAAAGTCATGTCTGACTCATCACGACCCCATGGACAATGTTCCTCCAGGCCTTCCTGTCCTCTACCATCTTCTGGAGTCCATTTAAGCTCACGCCTACTGCTTCAGGGACTCCATCCAGCCACTTCATTCTCTGTCATCCCCTTCTTCTATTGCCCTCCATCTTTGAGTCCTTCCTTCTCATTAGATGGCCAAAGTACTTGAGTTTCAACTTCAGGATCTGGCCTTCTAAAGAGCAGTCAGGGTTGATCTCCTCTAGGACTGACCGGTTTGATCGCCTTGCAGTCCAAGGGACTTGCAGGAGTCTTCTCCAGCACCATAGTTCAAAGGCCTCAATTCTTTGCCACTCAGCCTTTCTTATGGTCCAGTGTTAAGTTAGTAATCCTGTCTTAATCTCATGTGGGCGAGTGTTGCCGCCACTAATAAAGACCAACATAATTTAGAACCATCTTTCTCAACCTAATACTGTCCAAAGACTTCAAGTATGGGTAGCCCTTGACTTACGAGCACAATGGAGCCCAAAATTTTATGTTGCTAAGCAAGACGGTTGCTCAGCGAGACAGTTTGCCCCGTTTCAGGACCCTTCTTGCCATAGTTGTTAAGCGAATCACTGCAGTTGTTAAGTTAGTAACACAGTTGTTAAATGAACCTCATGGTTTCCTCATTGACTTTGCTTGTCAGAAGGTCGCAAAAGGGGATCACGTGACCCCGGGACACTGTAACCGTCATAAATACGAGTCGGTCGCCAAGCCTCTGAATTTTGATCATGTGACCATGGAGATGCTGGATTGTGCCTGGTGTGGCACAATATTACAGAGGTTTACCTTCTTTCTAACCTACCCGCAGCCAGTAACCACAAGCCAACTGAATGTCCTGCTATATAGAAAAGGTTGTCTTTAAAGATCCTGAACTTTCTATGACAGGGGTCTTCAAACTTGGCCCTTTTATGACTTGTGGACTTCAACTCCCAGAATTCCTCAGCCAGCTATGCTGGCTGAGGAATTCTGGGAGTTGAAGTCCACAAGTCATAAAAGGGCCAAGTTTGAAGACCCCTGTTCTAAGAATTCTTTCCTCTCTGGAACAGTCTGAAAGGCTGAGTTAGTAATCAACCCAACTCAACAGTTACATTTATGACTTTCTCAAGAGGTAGAGAAAGCCTACAACTCAAGATTAGATCTTGCTGTAAAACTATCTTTTGAAGACAAAAGACACCATCCGTGAAATTGTCCATTTTCATAATGAAGAAAAAGTAGACATTTTCCACAATAACTTCTGTATCTCCAAATGTACATACACAGTTTTGGAATATAGCTATTTGAAAATGTATATATTTATAAAATTGCTATCTTCAGTTTAATTCTACATGTTGGCAGGAATCCAACTATTAATCTACTTGCTACACACACACACACACACAAATACATGCACCATCTTTTGAATATGCAACTTCCTTAAATACAAAACTTCAGCACATCAAAATATGTTCTGAGATGTTTGCTAACAGAGTGCATGAATTATCATGCTCAGTCAAGCAGTCTACTTTTACACAAGTAGACTTGTGTTAAATGTTATCAATGGAAAAGTATGAAGAGCAAACGAGACAAAGTTGACTAGACATAGCAAGAGACTAACCAGAAAGAGAAGATGAAGGGTCTATGGATTGAATATAGAAACCAATTTAGTTCTGTCCAAAAGAAGGGAACTGAAACATTTTGGCCAGGGGAACATGTTGAGATGGGTGAACGTAACAATAGTTCCTTCTGTATGACTGCTACTTCTTTGCAGTTATCACAAATGCCAGAGGGGTTTCTGGGCATGTTTAAGCTGCCTTCTTGTTGTACCTTGTTCCTCTCCAGAACAAGATTAACAAGACAATTCCATGATAAAAAAAAATAATAAATAAAAACTTCGGCGATATGAAAGTTTTTTTTTTCCTAGCCATCCCTGTAGCACCTTTGTGGCACTATAGAGCTCGTGCAGATAGCTTTGAACATCCCCCAAAATTGCAGAACATAGTTGTTATGGATGAAAAGTATGCACAAAACTGCCTTTTGCCATGGATCAATAACCTGTAATGCATAGTTTCAAAACAAGAATTTCCTTGCTAGATAAAATCAATGCATTTTTGCCCGAGATTTAAGTAATCCTGTAATCCTCTCTTTTTTTCATTTCTAGCTAAAACACTATCTTATATTTATTTGTTATTTCTACCACACTTTGTTTGAAATGTTCAGATGGCCTATATGAATTATCCCTTCCAATTTCTTAGAATCCTGTAAGCTTGTGAATATATGTGTCCTGCCTGGCAGGGACAGATGGATGTACTGAGCAACATATTTCAACCCGATTGGACAAGAGTGCAAATGTTATGCTCTCAATGCCCACAGTTTTAGATTGGAAGAAAGTAAATAGACAACAGATATATCCTGGTTGAGGATGTTGTGTCCCGTGCCTGCAGAAGCAGGCGCGGGAAATTGCAAGAGTCCCAGGCATTTGCAGAAGCTGCCCGGGACCAGACTGACCGGCGCCGGCCTGGCGCGCATGTGCAAGGCGGGAAAGGACTGCCTTGTGACTGGTGGGAATTGTCCGGGGATTGGAGAGTATAAATAGAGGCTTGCGCGCCTCTGGGGTTGTCGTTGTTCGTAGAGTGGAGCAAACAATAAAGACTTGTTGGAGATGATTCGTCTCAAGCGCCATTATTCCCAGGACTTAACACTGGCGACGAAGGTGGGATACAGTCTCTACAGCTAAGAAAAGCTAGAAGACTCACCCAAAGAAGTCCGGGAAAGAAACGGCGTGGAAGTCAGCGTTATCCTGCCAGTACGAAATCGCTGGAGGGTGCGTGCGGCTACAGAAGACGACCCTGATCCTCAACCAGGGCTTGGAGACACACATTTTAACAGAGAGATCAGCGAGCTGGGGAATCAACTGAGAGATCTGGAAGTGGAGTGGCCAAGATTCTGCAGCCCACTCGAAGCGTTCCAGTGACTGCAACCATCCACACGAAGGTGGACAAGTGTTACCAAGCAGCTGGGAAGAGGTCCAAGGATCGTCAGGACAAGGGCCCAGCTGAGCTTCATTGCATCGGACGCGGCGGACGCCAGAAGCGTGCGGAAATAAAGGCTACATTGCTACGAGTTGCCTGGGTCGACTGAAGGAGTTTCTACTAGACAACATGTTTCGCCACGTTATTGCGGCTCCTTCACACCCTGGCGTCCATGTCAGGCGCAGCATTGTTTTGTCTAGGGGGGAGGGGTGTTGTGTCCCGTGCCTGCAGAAGCAGGCGCGGGAAATTGCAAGAGTCCTGGGCATTTGCAGAAGCTGCCCGGGACCAGACTGACTGGCGCCGGCCTGGCGCGCATGCGCAAGGCGGGAAAGGACTGCCTTGTGACTGGTGGAAATTGTCCAGGGATCGGAGAGTATAAATAGAGGCTTGCGCGCCTCTGGGGTTGTCGTTGTTCGTAGAGTGGAGCAAACAATAAAGACTTGTTGGAGATGATTCGTCTCAAGCGCCATTATTCCCAGGACTTAACAGAGGAAATGTTTCTTCCTAATTCTTACTGCCATTTTCCTAGCCTGCAAACCTCTCCAAGAATGAGCAGTCTATCTCCTCACCTGTACAACTTCCTCTATGAGTTTAACTGGAGACAAAGAGAAAGAAAAAGAGAGGAGAAAGAGAGAAAGACAGAAAGAGAAAGAGAGAGAGGAGAGAGAAAGAGAAAAGAGAGAGAGAGAGAGAGAGAGAGAGAGAGAGAAGGAAAAAGAGACAGAGAAAGAGAGAGAGAGGAGAACAAGAAAAGGAAAGAGAAAAAGAGAAAGAGAAAAGAGATTGAGAGAGAAAAGGAAAGAGAAAGAGAGATATTGAGAGAAATAGAAAGAGAGAAAGAGAAAGCAAAAGTGAAATAGAAAAGGAAAGAGAAAGACAGAAAAGGAAAGAGAAAGACAGAAAGAGAGAGGAGAAAGAGAAAAGGAAAAAGACAGAAAGAGAAAAAAGAGAGACTAAGAGAGAAAGAGAAAGAGAAAAGGAAAGAGAAAGAGATTGAGAAAGAGAAAGAGAAAGAGAAAGTGAAAGAGAAAGTGAAAGAGAAAGAGAGAGATTGAGAAAGAGATTGAGAAAGAGAAAAAGAGCATCTGCTCCTTAAAAGGATGATCAAGTCAAAGACAGTAACACAGTCTCCAAACCAGCTTTTCATACTCTCTTACTTATTATTTAATTTGGTTCCGATGCATAAAATTAGGCTAATGGTTGTTAAGTGGCAAAGGCACACACATTGTCCATCTGCTGAAAAAAGCTTTGGGCTATTGTTTCTTTGTGAAGGGTAAGGAGGAGGGGGAAGTATAGCACACAGTTAACTTAAGAGCTGATACAGTCCCTTTTGGGCTGATAATCTTGCTCTGATATTGTTGATTGTCTCCCCACTACCAGTGCAACCCTTCCTTTAAGTATTAATGTATAAGGAACTTTGGGAAAATAAGGTAGCTTCAATAAAACAGCCAGCCCAGATGCTGTTTCTCCACTACCCCCAGGGAACATAGGTCTCCTTTGATCTACCAAGTTTGGTGTGGTGGTTAAGGTGCTGGCCTAGAACCCAGGAGACTGGGAGTTCTAGTCCCACCTTAGGTATGGAAGCCAGTTGGGTGATTTTGGCCCAATCACCAGGAGACTGGGAGTTCTAGTCCCACCTTAAGTATGGAAGCCAGCTGGGTGATTTTGGCCCAATCACCAGGAGACTGGGAGTTCTAGTCCTACCTTAGATATGGAAGCCAGCTGGGTGATTTTGGGCCAATCGCTAGGAGACTGGGAGTTCTAGTTCCGCCTTAGGCATGAAAGCCATGGGTGACTTTGAGCCAACCACTCATTCTCAGCCCAACCCACTTCACAAGGTTGTTGTCCTTCACAAAATAGGAGGAGAAAGGAT
>NW_015393115.1:0-1401 GCF_001527695.2 Protobothrops mucrosquamatus
AGTGAATTGTGCCCTATTTTATGACCATTCTTGCTACATTTGTTAAGTGAATCACTGGAGTTGTAAAGTTAATGACATGCTTGTTAAGTCATAAGTGTAAAAAATGGTCACAAGTCACTTTTTTCAGTGCCATTGTAACTTTGAATGGTCACTAAATGAATTGTTATAAGTTGAGGACTAGCTGTATGTTTCACAGTTTGTTTTTTTTAAATGAGGCCAAAGCAATTAATACAAAAATAAAAGTGGCCTTTGCACCTTTAGTTCAGAACTCCAGCATGCAGCGGTTCATATTCATGTGTCTCTTCAGCTTGTTCGACTCTACAGATTTATCGAGCAAAAAGGAGAGCTGCAAGATATATCCCCGTTGTTGAATACTATGGTGAAGCAAAAGACAGGAGTTGCCTCATTGGTGAAACTTGGCATGAAAGAACTGGAGGAAACAGTGGGTCTGTTAAAAAAATTTGGCATAAAATTCCAGGTTTGTAAAACAAAGTGAATTGTATCATTAGTATTTCTTACAGGCTTATGTCAGTCAACTGTGTAAAAAATATTCAAACATCATAGAGAAAGAGGGATCTGGGTGTAAAATTTTGCATGGTGTAAAATTTTGGAATCTTGAAGGAGGTAGTATTATTTTACAAAAAAATAAGCAGGCTCCAGATTTATTTATTTATTTATTTATTTATTGAATTTATACCCCGCCCTTCTCCTTGCGGACTCAGGGCGGCTGACAGCCTGATAAAAACAACTACAAAAATACCCCAGAAACTATTATTAAAACAAAGTTAAAATAAAATATTAAATTTGGCCTTATAATTATTAAAATTGCTTTTAAAACCCCACTAAAAATTTCCCCTTAGGCCAGTCCTGCTTGTTGGAAGAGCCATGTCTTGAGGGCGCGGCGGAAGGAAGGGAGATCCGGGATCACCCGGATCTCTGGGGTAGTTCGTTCCAAAGGGTGGGAGCTCCCACCGAGAAGGCCCTTCCCCTGGGGGTCGCCAGCCGGCACTGTCTGGCTGACGGCACCCTGAGGAGACCCACTCTGTGGGAGCGTACCGGCCGATGGGAGGTAATCTGCGGCAGAAGGCGGTCTCGGAGATATCCAGGTCCGATGCCATGGAGCGCTTTGAAGGTGATGACCAGCACCTTGAAGCGCACCCGGAAGGCCCCCGGCAACCAGTGCAGCTCGCGCAGCAACGGTGTTATTTATTTATTTATTTTATTTATTATTTTAATTTGTATACCGCCCTTCTCCCATAGGACTCAGGGCGGTTCACAGCATATTAAAAACAAATAATAAACACAAAATACAAAAAATTACAAAATACAAAAATACAGAAAATAAACCCCGATAAAAGCCGAATTAAAACCAAATATTACAAGCTGTGTTTCCAATTAAAA
>NW_015393115.1:4842-15610 GCF_001527695.2 Protobothrops mucrosquamatus
GATTATCTGATGACGCAATGAGGGTGGAGTAGTAATTAGACCTCGCCACCCTCATTGCCACAAGGTAGGATCTAACATGCATCCTTACCTGTGTTCGGTCGGATTCGGTTCGGGTAGCCCTCCAACTGCTCTCTAGGCGTCTTTTCCGGCGCTTCATCTCTCTCAGCTCCTCGGTAAACCAGGGAGCTTGTTGAGATCTACGTCGGGTCAGAGGCCGCAACGGCACGACTCGGTCTAGTGCTGCGGCCGCGGCCACCTCCCAGGCCGCGGCCAGATCTTCCGCCGAGTCGTGGACTAGATCCTCCGGATATGGCCCAAGCTCCGTCAGGAACCTCTCCGGGTCCATCAGGCGCCTGGGACGGAACCATCTCCGCGGTTCCGTCTCCCTGCAGCGGGGGGGAGCGGTCCGGAAGTCCATCCTAAGGAGTGCATGATCTGACCATGACAAGGGCTCTATAATTATCTCCCCCATTTCCAGATCATTCTGCCACTGGCCAGAGACAAAAATTAGATCCAGTGTATGTCCTCCTATGTGAGTGGGGCCATGAACTAATTGGGTCAAGTCCAAGGTCGTCATGGAGGCCAAGAACTCCCGAGTTACCGCCGACGTTTCGCCCGCAGATGGCAGATTGAGATCCCCCATGACTATAAGTCTGGGGGTCTCCACCGCCACCCCGGCTATTACGTCGGCCAACTCAGGCAGGGCCGTTGATACATAGCAGGAGGCCAGGTATATAATCAACAGGCCCACTTGTACCCCTTGTCCCCACTTCACAAGGAGGGACTCTGCACCGTCTATCTGAGGCACAGTGGTCTCCCTCGGACATAGGCTCTCCCTTATAATGACCGCTACCCCACCGCCCCTACCCCGGGCCCTCGGCTGATGGAATGCCTGGAAACCCGGCGGGCATAGATCAACAAGGGGAACTCCCCCTTCCATGCCCAGCCAGGTCTTGGTGATACCTGCCAGGTCCGCTCCCCCCTCTTGAATAAGCTCTTGAATGAGGGGGGCCTTATTTACCACGGACCTGGCATTGCATAACATCAGCCGCTGGTCCTGGGCCCGAGGATCCGAAGTCCCTGGAAACCGAGTAGAGCCTTGAGGATCGGAGCACCCACAAGCTTGTAAGCAGCGTGTGCGTGCTCCCAAAACCCGATATGGTCCTCTGCTCCCGCCATATCTGCCCCTCCCACTGACCGTACTAATCACACCACCCTCTATTAACCCCCCAGTCTCCTCCCTCACCATTCCGCGCCCCCCAGACTGGACCGGCCTTGGCCTCAGAGAGGGCTCCCCCAAGTCCCCTCGGGCCAACCCCGAACCCCCTAAAAACCCCGTGCCCCTTAAAAATTTACTAAAACACCCCTTTAAAAAGACCCTTAGTTTCAACTTCTTTTGGTCTCTTTTGGCTGTATACCACCTCTCGGGGCTCCACACCCCGTCATCGAGGCAGGCCCTTGGGATTGAATTGGGCCACACCTGCGCGAGGGGGGAATCGCGCAGGGCCAGCAGTTCTATCCTAAGGTACATCACCAGTCAGTCACAAAGTCCCCACAGCGGAAAAGCCAAGAAGGGGGGGAGAGGAAACCGTCCTCCTGTACGTTAGTTCAGTTCAGGGTGCTGAGTCAGATGGAAAAAATAGGACAGGGAGTGGCAGCAACAAATGTCCTTGGTGTTCGTCCCAGCAATAAGGNGCCCCTCTCCTCTTCCACCAAACCTCCATCTAACCCCCCCCACCATCCAGCCGAAGAGGCCTACCCGTTCTTCCACTGGGCCACATCCAGATCTTCCGCCCGGCCGTCTATCGACCTAGCCAGATCCTCCATCCCCGCCAGGTTTTCCACCCGGCCGATCCTTCAGAAAGGATCCTCTGCGGGGCCGCCAGGCCGCATCTCGGTCCTCCATCCGGCCAGTTCTTCACCAAGGATCCCCTGCCAGGCCGCCAGGCCACAAGGCCGCATCCAGGCTGCCGATCCTCCAGGGCCGCCCGGTCCTGCCGTCGATCCTCCGGGGCCGCCCGGCCGCCGATCTTCCGGGGCCGCCAGGCCGCCCGATCTTTCGGCTTCCAGGCCGCCCGAGCCTCCCACTGGTCGCCGTTCTTCCGGCTGAGTCCTCCGCCGGGCCGCCAGGCCGCCAGGCCGCATCCGGGCAGCCGGGCTGCATCCTCCACCCGGTCTTCCTCCGCCCGGCTGACAGCGGGCTCGGCGCCCTCGGCACCCTCAACACCAGCCACCAGCGAGGCTCAGCATCCTCAGCAACCTCAGCCTCCCAAACCAGGGCCGTCGACCCTCAGGAGGCCCCCCATTTCCGCTGCGGGCTCCGTCTCCTCATGGGACTAACCCCGGTAGGTCCGCCATGGTTGCAGCCGGAAGTTGATTGCCTTATCTTATTTAACTACATTATTTGTTTCTGTTTAAGTGTCAGTAATATATCATTGCAAAGGAGATGTTACTTGTTTACCTCACAAGGGTGTTCATGGCGGGGCAAGTCAAAAAAGTCAAGATGGTAGCCACAACTTTAATATTGGTGCCTGAAATTTTCCAGAAAAACAAATAGCGTATCCAAAATTTTTAGTTTAGTTCAATGTAGGAATTTCAGGAGGTTGAAAATGGGCCTTGCGGCTCACATGTAGTTTGAGGCTTGCCCACCTCTGAGATGTGATTAAAATAATGACATAAGAATTTTCTCTTACAGATATCCATAAATTTGGGCTTGGTTTATAAAATACAGCAGCACAATGGAATTATTTTTCAGTTTATTGCATACATTAAACGGAGACAAAGAACAGTTACTGACATTCTTGCTGCTGGAGGTAGATATGATCATATGGTAAGTGTTACAAATTTGTCCTATAAGGTATACGAAAAGACCCTGCTCATTTTCTAGCATATTAATTTTTCTGGTTTCTGCAGATTTCACAATTCAGAGGCCCAGATGCAGTTGGTCTGATTCCTTCAGCTGTTGGAGTCAGCATTGCTGTAGACAGAATAAGTTCCACAGTTTTGAATATGGAAGAGCCAGTATGTTTGTCTTTCTACTTTGCATATTTCAGGTAGACTCCATAAAGGGTAGGAAATATAGATCTTTCTCAAGCAATCTAAATAATGAAATGAGATAACTCAGTTTCAGATTGGCATTACTATTTCCATTACCTAATTGTATGTAATTGTACCTAATTGTAATTACAAATAAAAGAGGGCAGTGCAGAAAATGGTAATTTTACACTGCTTAATATATCTCTTCAGAAGAGCCAAGATGTTGTCTTGGGGGGGGGGTGTCTCACATACCCCAAAAAAACATGATCAGAATTGTAATATGGATTGTATTAAGTGACCAAGAATATCTTAACCTTAGAATAACATTGCCTTTCTAGTTTAAATGATTTCAGAACAAATCCATCCAAGTAAATAACATTCTGGTTTCCATTTCTCTTTTCTTCCAGTTTACAGTGAGCTCTTGTGATTTGTTAGTTGTTAGTGTTGGCCAGAAGTCAATGGAAAGAGCCATAAATGTTGTTCAGAAGCTCTGGGCTGCAGGAATTGCAGCTGAAATTATGTATGACTGGTCCCAGGTAAGTTGTCATTTATTATATATGTTAATTATTGTTGTTTCTGAGCTTATATGCATTTTCCAAGCACACCAGGAGTAGAATAGTAAGCAAAGCTAAGTTAAAGAAGATTTCATTAAAGGAGGAAAAATTTCAGCTCCCAGCAGAAAATTCACTTGTGAATTACTTGTCTTGCCTTTGAAAACCACCAATCACAGATTGGTCTATTATTATAAGGTGTCGGGAGTTTTAAGTGGGGTTTTTTTTTTTACATATGGCATCTTTCAGGCTTACCAAAACTCTGAGTACTTGTCCTAGAGCAGGGGTAGGCACGAGTCCTAAAAGAGCCAAGGTCCACAAGTCCTAAAAGAGCCAAGGTTGCCTACCCCTGCCCTAGAGTAAAAGGATCATTAAAAGAGCACTGAACATGACTGTAATCAGCCTGCCTCCTGTTGAAAGCTGTGTGGCTCTGGAGAGCATCTTAGTTTCGCTGTTATAACCTCCCGTTGCTCTGTGGTACATTGAAATAAAGCAAACGCCTGCTATATCCTGACACTGACTGATTTCTGTAACCATTTTAAAGTAGCTTTCCATAAATATTAATTATTAATAAAACTGGATGCACTAGTAGAATCTACTGAATTCATTGTAAAACTCTGCATTTTCTAGCATTATTTTTTTCAGAAGGGATTCCATCTATCTTTCACAATGAAATCGAAACAGTTTATTATTATTGTGTGAGTGTTAAAAGGCTTAGTTGGAGTATTAGATAGATCATCATCCTTAATCTTTCCTTTCCATGGAATTATTTCCATATCAGCCAAGTAAAATTTATTTTTATTGTTCATTGCTCTGTTTTAAAATGGGCCAGTTTAATTACTTTAAGATGTTATATTAATATTTATATTACAAGTCGTCCTCGACTTACAACTAAAATTTCCGTTGCTAAGTGAGTTTTGCCCCATTTTACGATCTTTCGTGCCATGGTTGTTAAGTGAATCACTTGCAGTTGTTCAGTTAGTAAGAAGGTTGTTAAGTGATTCTGTACTTATTTAATATTTGGAATTCTTTTGTACTGCTAAATGTTTCAATGCAGATCATTTGGAGTCTTTGGAGATTATAATTTATTTTACTTATTTTTATTTATTTGCAAAACTTACTGCCCCCCCCCCATCTTACCTCAGGGTAACTCTGAGGAGCTTACAGTCATAAAAGATAACAGTATACAAATGTGATAAATAGATAAAAGATAGGTCAGTCTGTAAGATAACGACTGGCCTCCAGCAAGCTATTAAAAAGGAAGGGATTTAAATCTATTTCTGTTTAAATACTACTCAAATTTCTTTGGGGAAGAGAAAAAACTCTTTAGCAATATAAAAATAATTTTATTCCTTTTTAATAATGTGCTAGTCCCAGGAAGAATTACAGGAGTATTGCAGATGTTCTGGAATCACCTATGTGGCCCTCATTTATGATAAAGAAGGAAATCATGTAAAGGTAAATGTGATGGTGGCATCATTTCATACTTCCTTTCTCAACTCTGTCCACTCAATGCATTTATTTATTTACTAGATTTTTATCCCCTCTTTATTATTTTTATAAATAAACCAAGGAGAAGATCATACCTAATTCTCCTTCTTCCTCTTATTTTCCCCACAACATAAATCCTTTGAGGTAAATTGGGCTAAGAAAGAGTGACTGGCCCAAAGTCACCCAGCCAGCTTTCATGCCTATTTAAAAGTTTTGTATGAATATAACTGGGGCAGATATCAGGCATGAAGAAAGGTCTTGCAAAGGCCTTACTTGTCTTATTGGTCAGTGCTAGTTTCGTTCCTTCAGGCTGCTGGTTTTTTAAGGGGTCATTTACTTGCATCTCATCCATTTCCTGATTTAAATCTGATAATTCATTCTTTAGGTTTAGCAGTATAAAGGCTTTAACACTTTTGGGGGCTATTTTGCAGGTAAAATCATTTGAAAGGGAAAGGCAGACAGAAAAAAGAATCTTGGAGTCTGATGTAGTAGATCATCTGGCCCAGAAACTGAGGACCAAATTCTATGACGAAAGAAATAGCAGGTAGCAACAAGTACTCTAACTTGAAGAATAAGACAAGAATTATTTGCAGCAGGAAATGAAATACCATAAACAAAGTGGTTGTGCTGTAGTTTTTGCAGTGATTCACCTTAAAGATTATAAACAATGCACCATACAGTGATTTGGCTTTATTGTAATATGTCTTGAACTGAAATGTTATAAATGTTGGGGCTGTAGGCTTGGGGGGAGGGATCTTCCCTGTGTAAATATTGGATGGAATTCAAATTATTTATATGTAATATACACTGAATTGGTTCCAGACTTCCATAAAATAGAAGCTTTGAGAGGTCTTTTGAAACAATTTGGTACTAGGGCTGGAAAATACTGACAAATGACTTCATCCCACAAAGGATTAAGTCTGGATCCAACTTTGTGAATGTTACAAAGATAGTCAATTAATATATGCTGAAGAGTATTATATTATATACTTATTATTTTTTTAATGAAATTAGAAACATTATATATTATATATACTGCTCACAAAAATAAAGGGAACGCAAACCCCTTCAGTTCTATGGTAAAATGTTCCCTTTATTTTTTTGAGCAGTATATAATAATATATATTATATATTTTACACTACCTAGCAATTCTTGGTAATTCACAAATAAATGTATAATGCTTTCAGTTATTAATAAAGTATCAGTTTCTGTCCTAATCTGTTATTTTGAAATCAATACTGAATTACAAACTTTGGTTTTTTAATCCTATTTTAGAGAAATTTCTGATAATGTTACAACCCAAAATCTAAAAGGATCGCTTTCCAGTAATTCAGGTATGCAATGACTAGTGTGTTGTATTTTCAGAAATCTAGTAGTTATTTATGTAGCAGAGGTGGAGATTAAAATGGAAAAGCAGTCCATTTCAAAATTATTGTATTATTTCAAAATTGTATTATTTCAAAATAATACAATTATAGATTCATTTATTTTCTGCATAAATAAATGAATCTATAATTGTATTATTTGATAATATAAATGAATCTATAATTGTATTATTTTGAAAATTAGTATTCAAATGATCGTACATAAGGCATGTGAGGAGGGATGGGGGTAGTTTAAAAGGAAAGTTTTAATAATAAAACCTGTGGTCCAGCATCCAAAATCTGAATGAGGTTTCAGACAAACTTTTTATAGTCCCTGTTCTACTGTGCACCTATGAGAAATAGTGGAACTTTTAACTAAATCATTATGTATTTCAGGTTTGTCTGAATCACATGGAACGGTGATAATACCAAATGTGTGCATTATTCCACCAGAAAAGTTGTCAGCAAGTGTCAAACGACGTTACGAAGCTCAGGTATTATAAATGTATCTCTTCTCTCAATAATTAAATTGCAATATGACTTGTAGTTTTGAATTTATACCACAAAGATTGTATAGAAGTTGAAAGAAATACAAGAAATGGTGAGTAGGCAAGCAGAATTCTGGTCCTTTTAGTTCATTATTCATGCGGCGCTGTGGCTCAGTGGCTTAATGACCCTGGGGTTGATCTCAGCTCCAGCGGCTTGAGCCCTAGCACTGCGTGGTCGGATGAGCTCCTGTCACTCGCCTCAGCTTCTGTCCACCTAACAGTTTAAAAGCATATGTCTATGCAAGTAAACAAATAGGTATCACTTCAATGGGGAGATGAGCTGGTGCTCTGTACAAACAGTCAAATTCCTGATAGTTCTGAACCTTCCCGGATTTGCGCCTGTTTGCGAGGCAACTCCAGGAAGGGAGGGGACCTTGAGTGACGCTGCAGGAAGAGTCGCTCATCTTTCTCTGGCGCGAAGCCAACTCGCCCACCTGTGGCGTACTTTGGGAAGCTTGCAAGCATTTCCTATAACAGAGCTGATACCTTGGCAAGCCAAAGTACTACTCTGCAGTAGCATTGTGGTCTCCTGGCTACTGCAACAACGCCATACGTTAATAATAATAAATATTAAAAATAGTTCTCTATTTTCACTTTTTTGTACTCTTTGTGCTAGTGACTCCTTAGGATATCAGTTAGAGGTCTCTCTGTTTCATCTGGAATTCTAAAGATTGAGCCCAGAAACTTTCTTCTACAAAACTTTTATTTTAACTCCAGTCCTATATTTGAAGACAGAGGGAGACAAAGATCAAATGATATGGCGGGATGATTCATTTCTTAATGTTTTTCTCTCAGAGCTGCTTCCTTTCCTAATCTAATAGTTCTTTCTCCCTCTAGCAAGTTCAGTTCCCTGTCTAGCTGATGCACTTCTCCTTCTTTGAAATCTGATTTTAAGGAAGCATTTCTCCAGTACAGTTGGAAGGTGGTTACAGAATCAGGAGTAGGGCTGGGAGGGGCAGGGGACAATTGGGTAAAAGTAGAGAACCTGGAACTGATTTCTTTTTGGGAAAGGGCAGATACACCGTCTTTTGCCATAGCTTTCAGAAGCTATTTCTTGGTTAAATCCAGGAATAAGGTGGTCTTTGTGTGAAAAAAGAAAATCACTCCAGAAAGATATACTGGAGAAAGTCCAGGTGTGGCTTTCCCTTATTAATCTGGAAAAGGAGATGGAAAGATGGAAATCCATGAGTGTAGGGATTTCAAGAATGGAATTGAGAATGCACCCCCTTCTCCCGCTGTTTATAAATATGAAGATAATTCCCTGTGTGTCACTTTTGAGTTAAGAACAGTTAACAGGTATACTTGTTTAATATAAAAATAAAATATTCTCTCTGTGTTTGTGTCTGGGTTTGTTAATTATTTTAATCCAATGTAACTTCCAGGTACAAACCAAACTCCAAGCTTGCTTTACTAATTTCCCGCTGAAGCTGAGTGAAGTTGAAATTTTAGCAGTAAGTTACTTTGTTTTTGTTTTTTTTACAACAAGCCAATTGTTAACTGGATAACCGGATAAGAAACCAGTAACGATTTAAAGCCATATCGGATGTACAGATGTAATTTCCAGGAATCAATGTTTCATTATTGATTCCTGGAAATTCCCTGTTCACTTATATGAAATCCATTGGTAAATTCCCTGTTCACTTATATGAAATCCATTGAAATCACTTTCTTTATCCTGAGTCTTTCCAAAACCTTGTAATGATTGCCTCTAATAACTTGCCCGCAACAAAAGGTAATAATGGGCATCCGGAGCATTGAGTGTGGGAAAGGAGTGACAGTACTCTGTATTAGGGACTTCATTGACCTATTAATTTCCTAACTAAGCCTGGGCCAGAATATTCTGATGGGAATCCAAAAGGGAAACCTCTTTTAGAACTTCTGTAATGTCGGAGTTCAGGCTTTCAAACTCTGTTCTGGTTGGGGTTTGGATATTTATTTATTGGTCATCAGAACCTGGTATGAATGAGTGCAGTATGCATCTATGTGACTACAGATCAGGACTTCTGATACTTTTAATCTTTCTTGCAGAGCTTGAGGAAATTCAATCTAATTAATTTTTGTGCTGGTAAACAGTCCAAAATTTGGATACCTTATAGCAGTGATGGCGAACCTTTTAGAGACTGAGTGCCCAAAAACCGCCCCCGCACCCCCGTCCCTGCTCCGCCCTGCCCACTGGGCCACCCACCACCTCCACAGCCCGCCACAGATAAACCAGGCAGCCCAGCAGTGCCATGGCAGCCACGCCCTCCGCCCATGCCCTGCAGCATCATCTGCGCATGACGGGGTGCAAGGGCAGAGTCTTGCCCCGCTGCCCAGCTACCATGTCCTTGGCTGCGCTGCTTCACGTGGGCCTCGCCCAGGGGTGACTCTCCTCCGGGGGGCTGCTAGTGAGGGGGCAGTGGGAGGAGGCAGGGCTGGGGAGACGGTGTGTGTGCCCACAGAGAGGGCTCCGAGTGCCGCCTCTGGCACCGATGCCATAGGTTCGCCACCACTACCTTATATTTATTTATTTATTTATTTATTTATTCAATTTATATCCCGCCCTTCTCCCGAAGGACTCAGGGCGGCTCACAACATTTTTAAAAACAAAGACAAACCCACACACCCCACCGAATAAAACCAAATTAAAACCAATTTTTTAGAGTTGTGGTAATTAAAATTTCTAAGAAACCCAATTTAAAATCCTCCCTAGGCCAGGCCCGCTTGTTGGAAAAGCCATGTCTAGATTTAGCCTTCTGCAAGACCCAATTTAACATGGACTAAATGAAACAAATGTAACTGTATCTCATAGTTTATGTCATTATAATGATTTTGTGTTTTATTTTTTTTACAGGTTGATCTACCAAAGGAAACTATAATACACTTCTTATCATTAGAGGTAAACCTACAAATTAAGTTACTGGCCTTTACTGGTGGATTTAATTAATAACTTGAGTTTTTAAAAAGCTTAAATAAAGTTGAACATTCATTATATACATTATATAAGCAAAATCTCATCCCTGGCATAGAGGAAATTCAACATACCCATTTTTGTAAGTTGCTTTTCCAAAAAATCAAAGATTATAATCTCTATTTATATCCCCCCCCCCCCAAAAAAATAAAAACACCCTGATGTTCTCAGCATTACTTTTTTCACAGTCCCTGTTTCAGACTAAGGTATTGGTTTGAATATTTTCCATCTTCTCAGTTTGATGACCAAGCTTTCTATACAACTGTGAAACAATTGATGTCTCGATTGCCGAAGCAAAGATACATTAAACAAGTTTGTGATGAAATCTATACCATCAAAATCGAAAAAAAGTAAGTATTCCTAGGCATACTAGCAATACAGTATAAATCTCTCATGCTGAATCTGGAAGATCGTTTTGCAGATTTTAGGTGATTGTATAAACACTACAAGAGTTCTATAGTATCCAAGACTGACATTAGTGTTAAAGGCCACTGAATTTTCTCTTTGCAAGATTCACTAAAGGAGCTGCAATCTGGAACCATTATAATGTGAAATCCTGAACCATAAGGCACTATGATTTCAACTGGGATATAAGATCTTTTAGAACAACGTTAAATTTGTCCAATAACTGTTGGACAAATTTATTTGGTCTCCTGATGAGGAAGCCTAACACAAATTTGAAATACAATAGCACCTTTTACCAAAATTGACTATGTTTTCTCAATTTTCTACCTGTTTATTTCTTGCAGAGTGCCTGTCCTTGTTCTCTACAGTTACAAAGATGACTACTACAAATTCCTGTTTTAGTTATAAGTCAGGATTAAAGT
>NW_015393116.1:0-1566 GCF_001527695.2 Protobothrops mucrosquamatus
ATATCTTTGCTATTCACTAAAGCAATGATGTCTTTTTTCTAGCTTCCATACAATGAATTGAATCATTAAAGCAATGAATCATTTTTTTCACAAAAAAACTAACAAAAAACTTAATAATAATAATAATAATAATAATAATAATAATAATAATAATAATAATAATAATAATAATAATAATAATAATAATAATAATAATAATAATAATAATAATAATAATAATAATAATTTGGAAGGGACCTTGGAGGTCATCTAGTGCAACTCAGGCAAGAAACCCTATACCATTTCAGACAAATGGCTGTCCAATCTCTTCTTAAAAACTTCCAGTGTTGAAACATTCACAGCTTCTGGAGGCAGGTTGTTCCACTGATTAATTGTTCTGTCAGGAAGTTTCTCCTTAGTTCTAGATTGCTTCTCTCTTTGGATAGTTTCCATCCATTGCTTCTTGTCCTGCCTTCAGGTACCTTGGAGAATAGCTTGACTCCCTCTTCTTTGTGGCAGCCCATGAGATATTGGAAGACTGTTATCATGTCCCCTCTCATCCTTCTCTTCATTAAACTAGATATACCCAATTCCAGCAACCGTTCCTTATATGTTTTAACCTCCAGTCCCCTAATCATCTTTGTTGCTCTTCTCTGTACTCTTTCTAGAGTCTCAACATCTTTTTTACATCGTGATGACCAAAACTGGATGCAGTGTTCCAAGTGTGGCCTTACCAAGGCATTGTAAAGTGATCTTGATTCTATCCCTCGGTTAATGCAGCTTGGCACTGTGTTGGATTTTTGGCAGCTGCAGCACACTGTTGACTCATATTTAAGTGATTTTCCACTAGGATTCCAAGATCCCTCTCACAGTTACTACTATTGAGCAAGGTACCACCTATATTATACCTGTGTATTTGATTTTTCTTAGCTAAATGTAGAACCTTATTTTTTTCACCATTGAATTTCATTTTGTTAAATAGCGTCCAATGTTCAAGTCTGTCCAGATCCTTCTGTATCTTAAGCCTATCTTCTGGAGTGTTGGCTATTCCTGCCAGCTTGGTGTCGTCTGCAAATTTGATGAGCTCCCCATCTATCCCCTCGTCCAAATGATTGATGAAGATGTTGAAGAGTCAACAAGATGCAACTTTTTTTCACATGTGGTGGACTTGCAAGGTTATTAAAGCCTTCTGGATAAAATTATGGTGGAATTTACAGCAAGTTTTTAAAAGAAGAATTTTTTTTTGCCTAAGTTGTTTCTCCTAGGTATTACACATAATCTGGATGTAAAAGAAACGAATTTGATGTTGTATTGTTTAACTGCTGCCCGTTTGCTGATAGCTCAAAACTGGAAGAGTAAAGCCTTACCTACAATAGAGGACTGGAGAGTGAAGGTTTCGCATCTTGCTGAAATGGCAAAGATTTCGGCTTATTTGAAGGATCACTCAAATGAACAATTTTTATCAATATGGAGAAGATGGATCGTTTATATTCAAAATAAGCATAGAATGGTGGAATATAGGTTAGGTTTTTAGATAAAAAATTTTCTTTTTTTTATACATATATATATATTTCACCTACTTATGTA
>NW_015393116.1:4528-6434 GCF_001527695.2 Protobothrops mucrosquamatus
GACTTTAATTTCAAGTGCACTGCTTTTGATGGTTTCAGACTCTGCATTTTTTTTATTGTGGAAAGGCTCCTTGAGTGTTGCCATCAATTAAACAATTGTTGGGGGAGAAAGGAGAAATCACAACAATAATAAATTAAAAAATAAATAAAATGTGCCACACATGTAGCAAATCTATATCTCTGACTCTAAGACCCATGAAATCCAGGCAAAATGCTCCTTCCTCTAGCCTCCTAAATACTGATCCCTAACCTTTCCTTCCTTTTACACAAGTGTCAAACTCGATTGCATCACGTGACGTATCATGACGTATTGCAATGTTTTTTGCCTTTGCGGATCCGGGGTGGGCATGGCCTACACGGGCTGCCAATATGACACCCCAAGTTTACAGCATCTTGAAGAGTAAGTATAGCTTGCTGGGAACATCAATAGACACATACACATACACATATACACACAATGTTAGAATAGCTGAAGCAAAAACTTCACTTTACAGGTACTTAAGACAGGAGATATTTTAACCATTCAGTGAATAGCCCCTTTCCCTAGCAAAGTATCAAGCAATACTAATATTTATTTTCTCCTCATTTTTTACTGTAAACATTCCAGAGTCTTTACTGATAGTGTTGTCGGGCAAATTTACAAGAGACCTCTGACTCCCTTCTCTCCTTTTCTTTATATAAATCTGCATACAAAAGAAATGTAATCTATCCTGCTTATGTTTGTCTCACAACAATACTCCATCTGCTTAGTGTAGCTAGAATGAAGCCATTATATTCCTCATCAAGTTACAGAATGGAGTAACCTTCAAATTAAATCTATTCAGCCTTGGAAGAAAAAAAACAGGTGAGATAATTAATCTAAGAATACAAAACAGATTTACTTTGGATTCCAATTTCACAATTAAATAACAACACAGCATTCATAATATATAAAATCTGCACTTTTCAGGGCCATTTCTGAATTATTTAAACAGAAGCTGGTCTAACTAGAAGAGATTTAAAAGGAAAAAGCATCTTAAGAACATTCCTTCTTTTGTTATGACAAAGGACATGTTGCTTTTAGTTTGTCTTTTACTTTCTAATAATATGTCATTCAGAAATTTCAAAAAATTCCATTAGGATAAGGTAGAAGCCTAACATTGTTTTATTTCTGCAACAGCACAGAAAATTGGAATATAAATATTAGCAGTGATCAGCAAAGACTTTATTCCTTTCTATATTCTGTGATGGATATAAACTCAGATAATGCTGGAATCTTAGGTGGCCTTAATAATTCAGGTCATATTGACAAATCTTCAAATAGTTAAAAAAGTCAAATATTTGGGTATTTATTTAATGGCGAAATATACTATACTAAAAGAAGATAATTATGAGAGATTAAGGAAACAAATAAAAATAGACTTGGAAAGATGGGAAAATCTTCAATTATCACTTTTAGGAAGAATAGCGACAGTTAAGATGAACATTTTACCAAAGCTAATTTTCCTATTTCAAACAGTGCCTATTAAACTTACTAAGAATTTTTTTGATGATTTAAATGCAATGATTCTAAGATTTACATGGCAAAAAAAGAAAGCGAGAATCAAATGTAAATTGTTACAAGAATCTAAGGATAGAGGGGGCTTTGGACTTCCAGATTGGAGACTTTACTATCAAGCGGCTATTTTGCTTTGACTTAAAGAATGGATTGTATTGAGAAATAAAAGATTGCTTTATTTAGAGGGACACGACCTTCAGTTAGGTTGGCATGCGTTTATATGGTACGAGAAATCTAAAGCACATAAGTACTTTCAAAATCATGCGATAAGAAACGTACTACTTTCAGAATGGGAGAAAATTAAACATAAAATATATATGAAAATAATTCAGGTCATATTTAGGCTAAGTTAATGTTATATCCTAGGCTG
>NW_015393116.1:9198-11295 GCF_001527695.2 Protobothrops mucrosquamatus
CAAGTTTGTATTCAGTCTGGACTATGAGCACCACAAAACTGATCTTTGTCCTTCTCATCCTTGTAGAGAAGGGTTTACCAGCTGTCTTCTGTATGGAGCAGTCTACCAGTGTGCAACTTTTATTTTTAGGGATTGGTCCTTTCTCACCAGTTCCTATGCCTTTCCTTTGCTTTCCCAATTGTTTGCACACATGGCTGAATTTTTTCCACATTATTCCATTAACGCATATCCTTTCTAGTTTTTATTTCTTCTTCTGGTATTATGGAATCTCTGGTGCTACAATAATCAAAGCACTAGGGAACAGATTGTTCTTTCATTATGTGCAAGCTTCAATCAGAAATGGTTACTAGTAGTTCTTGTTATAAGGGAATAGTTTGATGCTGTTTGTTTTATTGAATATTGAACTTTTATTGGTCAATGCCTAAAATAACATTTCTGTCTGTCGCACAAGGGATGAGTATACATAAACAAATACAAAAAAGAACTTGGAAGGGCAGCTCTTCAGTTAGTAATTGACTTATATTATCTTAGAATTATAGAATTAGAAAGATGGAAGGGTTTACAACAATTGCTGCAATCCTAATTTCTGGAATCCAAGCAAATCTCTTGACATTACAAATCTCTTGGCATTATGTTGTATTTATTCTGGTTTCATCTATTATAAAAGTTCAAAAACATGCAGATGTCTGGGAATAGACTTTGGTTGTAATGGAGCTAATGTAATAATATACAATCCTATTTTTTCTGCTTCGTATTCATATTCATTTTTATTTGGCATATAATTTATTTCACAAATATCTTGATGTAATATAATCGCCCCTAAATTTAAATAAGGGTACTTTTTGTGCTATGAATGTAAATGGATGTAATTTGCAAAATGTGATTATTAGAATATGAAAATCAAAAATATACCAATGGGGTTTAAAATAGGGGGTTTATAACATAGGCTCAAGAAACAGCAGCTTTCAAAACGATGTGCTTAATATCACGGTCCATAAAAACTTTGAGCGATGATGCAATGGTCTGCATAAAAGAAACTTTAGAAATTGTAGATCTATGAGTTTTCTTAAGATTTGTCGTTCAAATCTATCAACAATGCTTCTTGAAAACACACATTTGGCAGCAAAGTCTCAGAGCCACAGCTGTGTTTCTGGAATCTGAAACTGCTTCCAAGTCTTCTTTATGCCTAATTTTATTGTGCCCTCTCAGTAACCCAAAGACTCATTCACACAAAAGGGTAGCCTCATGTAATTTCAGAACTGCATTTTTCTTTAGTTTTTTTTTTTTCTTTGAGGTTTAGCCCAAGGCTAATAACATTTCTAAAAGAAAAACGTTTCTAAAGCTTTTTCTTATCCGTTTTTTATACCCAATAATGTCACCTAGTGGGTCCTGGAAGATGTACCTTTTCCGTTGCAGTATCTGCTCTCTGGCATCGTATCCTCCAGTCCCATGACTTGGATGGCCCTGACCCTGAGGCTCTTTTGCAAAGCCATGGAAACTTTCTTCTTGCTCCCTGGTACGGCATGACATGATTGAATTGGAATATGTTGTGGTTGGGCTGAGAATTCTGTTTTGGGTGTTTGTGTATTGTGTTACAGTTCCTTTTCCAACCGTATCGAAGCCACTGAGAATTGGGTAAATCAAATGCATACATGCTTCTGAGAGAACAGTTAAATTGAAGTGGGAGTCAGCTACAAGGCAGCTTGGAATACACACATGGGAAATAGAATATGCACTGCACTGTAATCTCCTGAAAAATGATAATTCATGCAATCAATGGCAACTTTCTAAACTTCCTGCCTTGGAAGTTTGTGGGTTCTTTGTCATCTTGTTCTGGGTCACCCTATTCTCCAAAGCAACTGAAGACAGGACAAGAAGCAATAGATGGAAACTAATCAAGGAGAAAACCGACCTAGAAATAAGGAGAAACGTCCTTACAATCATTGTCTTCTTCTTCTTCTTCTTCTTCTTCTTCTTCTTCTTCTTCTTCTTCTTCTTCTTCTTCTTCTTCTTCTTCTTCTTCTTCTTCTTCTTCTTCTTCTTCTTCTTCTTCTTCTTCTTCTTCTTCTTCTTCTTCTTCTTCTTCTTCTTCTTCTT
>NW_015393116.1:12041-22013 GCF_001527695.2 Protobothrops mucrosquamatus
CTCCTTCTCCTCCTCCTCCTCCTTCTTCTCCTTCTTCTTCTTCTTCTTCTTCTTCTTCTTCTTCTTCTTCTTCTTCTTCTTCTTCTTCTTCTTCTTCTTCTTCTTCTTCTTCTTCTTCTTCTCCTTCTCCTTCTCCTTCTCCTTCTCCTCCTTCTCCTTCTCCTTCTCCTTCTCCTTCTTCTTCTAACTTTAAAGTGCCAGAATGAAGACACCTTCTTAGCTTTGTTGTTGGTCATAAGTAAATCATTATCAGTACATGTTTCTGATAGTAGCCAACATACTAGCAGATGGGCCAAGTTCTGCATCTCTCCACATTCACATAGTTTTTGTTATTTGCTAAGAGCCTCTACTTGAGCATATTGGTTTTATATTTAGGCACTCCAACTCTCAACCTATTCAGGATCTTCCAAGTAGTATAAGGGAGGTCAGATCCTTCAGCCATACCCTCTTTTAATGTTATTCCTTGCTTGATGTTCTCCTCTCTCCATCGTTTAATTCACTTTTGTTCTTGTGTACCCTCAAGAATGTTGTTCTTGCCATAAAACTGTTCCTAGATCTGAGTCACCAACACAGAACTAATATCTGTTTTCTCCAAGCCCCCCACCTTGTGATCCATCCATGTGTAGCCAATTCAGCATTGTTGAGATGTTTTGGGAAACTCTGAGGTGTTTGGGCTGGTGAAATTCCACACTCAGGGCAAATGACCTTGAAGGTATTAGGGTGCCAGTACGAACCAGATTCCAAAATGCTCTGTTCTTCCTCAACTGTCAATTCCCCCGTCCCAATTTCCCATCATAAAGATATACAATTTTATTGCCCATTTGTTTCCGAGGTCCAGGCAGAAGAAGAACATCGTGGCTTCAAAATCTAAGGGACTGGTTTGGACAAAACTCAGCAGCACTTTTTTGTGTGGCTGCTGATAAAAACAGGATCACCAACATGATCGCCAATGTCCGATAACGGATATGGCACAAGAAGAAGAAGAAGAATTTGTTTCCCCCCCCCTTCTCCAATTGATGACAGAATGCCGACAAGACGCCAATGTGTAGTTTATCAATTTCATAATGATATTGTAATAATAATAATAATAATAATAATAATAATAATAATAATAAGAAGAAGAAGAAGAAGAAGAAGAAGTAGTAGTAGTAGTAGTAGTAGTAGTAGTAGTAGTAGTAGTAGTAGTAGTAGTAGTAGTAGTTGGAAGGAACCTTGGAGATGATCTAGTCCAACCCCCTATACCATTTCAGACAAATGACTGTCCAGTCTCTTCTTAAAAACTTCCAAGTTGGAGCATTCACAGCTTCTGGAGGCAGGTTGTTCCACTGATTAATTGTTCTAACTGTCAGGATATTTCTCCTTAGTTCTAGGTTGCTTCTCTCTTTGGTTAGTTTCCATTCGTTACTTCTTGTCTTGCCTTCCTCAAGCTGACTTTAGCCTGAGTGTTCAGGCAATGCTATGCTTTTCCTTCTCCTTCTCCTTCTCCTTCTCCTTCTCCTTCTCCTTCTCCTTCTCCTTCTCCACAACTGTCATCATTGCTTTTTCTCCCCCTATTTTTTCTTGCTGGTTTTCGATCTCCCATTTTTCCCAGTGATGCTTCACTACTACTACCTCACCCTGCTCATTCTCCCACCATCACTACCATTAGAAGAGACCAAGATGAGAAGTCTTAGATTGCATTTGAGCCTATAAGTTCTCCTTGCTTAATGCACAGATTCTCTTTGGAGGCCAATTTTTATTTAATATTCTTTAAAAGGCATGTAAAAGGACTTGATTTGCATGTTCTCTGACAATGCTCCTGGACTGTAAAGGGGGGAAAGTGTCAAACCAAAAGTAAAAACCTGACTGCCAAGAAACATTTTTGCAATGGTAATCTTTCTCCTCCTGGTTTCATATCCAAGCATCTAATCAGTATACTTGCTTTGTTCCTTAAGTCCATAAGCAAAAACCTTTCAATCCTTCAGTCATAAGGAATTGTATGAATATATCTTTCAAAAGGCTAAACTAATACTTTCCCTCCCTCCCATGCCCCTTTTCTCTTTGTATATCAGCTATCTTGGCAGGTATTTCCCTGTGGGAGGAAAAGCACTCTCAGTAGTGACTTTGTGGTTTGATTCCTGACTCTTGTTAAAGTAGAGGAAATAATAAAAATGCAATTCCAAGTTTACTGGCTGTGTGACCTTGGGGCCAGTCAATCTCTCCCAGCCCTAGGAAGAAGACAATAGCAAACCACTTCCCAAAAACTTTGGCAAGAAAATTGCAGGGACTCATCCAGGCAGTCACCAGGAATCAAGATGGGTCCCTTAGGCCAATTACAACACTTTTTAATATATATATAATAATAATAATAATGATAAAGTTGGAAGGGACCTTGGAGGTCATCTAGTCCAACCTCCTGCTCAGGCAGGAAACCCTATACCATTTCGGACAAATGGCTGTCCAATTTCTTCTTAAAATCTTCCAGTGTTGGTGCATTCACCGCTTCTGGAGGCAGGTTGTTCCACTGGTCAATTGTTCTGTCAGGAAGTTTCTCCTTAGTTCTAGGTTGCTTCTCTCCTTGATTAGTTTCCACCCGTTGCCTCTTGTCCTGCCTTCAGGCGCTTTGGAGAATATATATATATATGTAGTAGTGAATTAATTAGTATTCAACTACGGGGGATAATATGTGTATATACTGTATGTTGCACTTTGGTTTTTGGTGCACCTTTTTCTTTTGTATTTTTTTTTCCTTTTTTGGACTTTTTTGGGAAGTTTTATATTTTGTATTTTAAGTTTGTCTTGAATAAAATAAAAATATATGCAAAAAAATTCTCTGTGGGACAATTTAGGCACATGCAGACACGTCTTTTACATTTGGGTATCTCATTTCCAATATTCAGGCTCTGAGTATTTTGGTTAGGTAGCTGAAATAGCAAAGTCCACACTAAAGGGAGAGGAAGCAATTCTCTTTGGTGGGCTGAATGCTATGGTTGCTTGCACACTGCAGTAAGAAAGCAGTGACAGAAATATGTCATGTTGCTGGATGTGGTTTTTGTGGTGAAAGTGCGTGATGGTACACTTCCAAAGGAGAAGAACAGTCCCCAGTTGCTTTCTGGGTTCAAAGCAGCTGATCATTAAGTAGTTCTTTCCTTGTTCTTTTGTAGGAATCTGCTGACAGAGCCTGTGGTACAATAGGAACATAAAGAAAAGACACAAGCTACTTAAAAATTACTAGCAATTGAATATCCCCATCATAGTTTCAGGCAACCAAATTTATTGCCATTTTGGGCCACTAGCTCAGCTTTTAAGGAAGAGCCTGCAACAAATTTTACTCTCTCAAGTTGGTCACAAGGTCTGAACTGCACTGGAGTTTTCTAAAAGAAAATAAAAAAAAAGAATAATAAGAAGAAATGTTTACAGAATCTGGAGCTAAAAACCGGGATGAAAACAAATGCACAGCCTGAATTAGAACACACACATATATACAAACAAGACTTCCTTGCTTCATCAGATCAGAATGAAAGCTCAAGTGAAATCTTTTGATGTTCCTTGCCCAGATGTTGTGGCCGAGATCTTCCATGGCGATGCAAAATGAAAAGGAATTGAACGACAGGAAGTTGCGGAGACCACACGTTTCTGATACTGCAGATTGAAGCTGCAGTTGACAAAGACAAAACAGAATGAAAGAGATGAAACCTCATGATGAAAATGTGGAAATCTGCGTTCAATAAATATCCATTGAAGGAGCAACTGCACTTCCCTGAGGGAGATATCTCAGAAATACCTACCGGAAAATCTGAACAAAATAACAGACTTAAGAGTCCTTGAAGGTCTTCTAGTTCAACCTCCTGTTCAAGTAGGAAACCCTGTTTGTCCAATGATTGTCCAATCTCTTGTTAAAAACCTTTAGTGTTGGAGCACCCACAACATCTAGAGGCAAGTCATTCAACTGGTTAATTATTCTCCTTAGTTCTAGGTTGCTTCTCTCCTTGATTAGTTTTCATCTTGTCCTGCCTTCAGGTGCTTTGGAAAATAGGTTGGCCTCCTCTTCTTTGTGACAAATATTGGAACATTGCCAAAAAAGCAGCCTAAGATTGTGTTGGCTTTTTTGGCAGCTGCAGTCCACTGTTAGCTCATATTTAAATGATTGTCCACTAGAACTCAAAGATCCTTCTTACAGTTACTACTACTGAGCCAGATATCACCTCTCCTGTACCTGTGCATTTATTTTTTCTTGCCTATATGGAGAACCGTACTTTGCTTACCATTGAATTGCATTTTGTTAGTTAGGGCCCAGTGTTCAGATCTGTCAAGATCCTTCTGTATCTTGAGCCTATCTTCTGGAGTGTTGGCTATTCCTACCAGCTTGGTGTTCTCCACAAATTTGATGAGTTCTCCTCTATCCCCTCATCTAAATCATTGATGAAGATATTGAAGAGTACTTGGCCTATGACAGAGTCTTGGGGTACCTCACTGCATACCTCCTTTCATGTAGATGAAGTTCCATTAAGGACTACCTGTGCCCAGGGCTTTTTTTTCTCATAGAACGCCCAGAATGGAGTTCCGGCACTTTTTTTGGATGGAACCTTGTAGGGTAGGCAAGGCGGGTTGTACTACATGTGTGAGTTCCGGCACCTTTTTTTTTTTTTTTTTTTTTACAAAAAAAGCACTGCCTGTGCCAACAAATCTATTTTGAAAGGGTTGCAGTCCATTATGTGTGGGAAACCTTTTCTCTCCAAAGGTGAGAGATAGATGATCAGTTGCAATGAAAAAGCCAAAAACATCCTTAGATGTGCCAAAGTTTTCTATGTACCCACATGAGAATGGTGTTAAATTACTATCATAATTTGGTACCAACAGAAGAGTATATTTGTAGCTCAGGGCTGAATTGTGGAGTCTTTAGTGCTCTCTAAGATGGGCTGTTTTCTTGCAGACGTTTCATTGCCTGATTAGGTAATATCCTCAGTATTACTAGGGAGTGGAGTTTCCTCTCTCTATACACTAGTCAGGGTTGATGGGAGTGTTCTTGGTGTGGTTTATTGTTGAATTGCCTGAATTGGTGATTCCTTGACTGGGGTGTTGTTTATGGCTTGGTTGTAACAAGAAACTACAAACTCAGACAAACAATTAAACAATAAACAGCAGCCTAATCAGGGAAACACTAAGAACAGTCTCACCAAAACTGAGGGGGCAAACATAAACAGAGAGCAAAATCCAGTCCTTTTAGTGCAACTTATAGAGAATGAAGTCCATGCTTTCCAACCTCTTACAACAAAACATGGCCACTTAACTATTTATAGAAAATAAAATCAGAAATGAACCGTAAAGGAAAATCAGAAACAAACATAAAGAATGACCCTGCGGTTGAAGCTTTAACCTTATTCTTAGAAAATACTTTGTGTTTAGCCTCAAGTTCTAGTCTAGTGGACATGATTTAGAACTGACTCCTTGTTTTGTAGAACATGAGCAAGAAAATACTAGTTACACAATAAAGATTAGCAGAAACGTGTTCAAGGAGTATTTACCAGAAACCAGATTTCAACATAAAGGAATAGAATGAAAGCAGAAAAGGATGTCATATATCCCCTTTCTAATCCTGGTTAATGTTTACTAAGGAATGGTACCAAAATTTATATAATAAGCACTAAATAAATTGATAAACAATTTCTGCATGCAAGAAATATTACAAAGATTAAAGCTAAGGCAAATCTTAAAATATATATATTCCAAAGTAGCATAAAGCTGATAAGTGGACTATGATGATGTAAATGAAGCTTGGATTGCTAAACTTATTTTATCATGTTTTATTGAATATTAAATAACATTTATTTATTTACTTGCTTATTTAATAAAATTTGCATGCCATTTACTAGGACTACATAGGTAGTGCTTGACTTATGATCACAATTGAGCTCAACATTTTTGTTGCTAAGTGAAACTTTTGTTAAGTGAGTTTTGGGCCATTTTATGACCTTTCTTGCCACAATTTGCTGTTCAGTTAGTAACACAGTTGTTAAGTGAATGTGGCTTTCCCATTGACTTTGCTTGTCAGAAGTTTGCAAAATAATAATAATAATAATAATAATAATAATAATAATAATAATAATAATAATAATAATAATAATAATAATAATAATAATAGTAGTAGTAGTAGTAATAATAATAATAATAATAATAATAATAATAATAATAATAATAATAATAATACAGTTGGAAGGGACCTTGGAGGTCATCTAGTCCAACCCCCTGCTCAGGCAGGAAACCCTATATCATTTCATGTCCAGTCTCTTCTTAAAAACTTCCAGTGTTGGAGCATTCACCGCTTCTGGAGGCAGGTTGTTCCACTGGTTAATTGTTCTAACTGTCAGGAAATTTCTCCTTAGTTCTAGGTTGCTCCTCTCTTTGGTTAGTTTCCATCCCTTGTTTCTTGTCCTGCCCTCAGATGCTTTAGAGAATAGCTTGACTCCCTCTTTTTTGTAGCAGCCCCTGAGATATTGGAACACTGCTATCATGTCCCCCCTCGTCCTTCTCTTTGTTAAACTAGACATACCCAATTCCAGCAATCGTTCCTTATATTTAAGGAACCAGTCCTCTAATCATTCCTTATATTTAGCCTCCAGTCCTCTAATCATCTTTGTTGTTCTTCTCTGTACTCTTTCTAGAGTATATCACATGACTCTGGGACACGGCAACCATCATAAATATGAGTTCGTTGCCAAGTGTCTGAATTTTGATCATTTGACCATGGGGATGCTGCAACAGTTATAAGTGTGAAAAATGCTCTTAAGCCACTTTTTTCAGTGCTGTTATAACTTCAAATGGTTACTAAATGAATGTTGTAAGTCGAGACATACCTGTATATCATGAAGGACTACACAATCAGTTAAAATACAAACAATACATTAATACATTTTTAAATAGTATAAATAATCTCAGATTAAAGAATGAAAGGGAATCAATCTATATAAATAAAAATGTAAATGTTCATTTGTTCAAAATCTTAAATCTCCGAAAGTTCTTCACCTATTGCTTTGAAATTTTGACACAACATTGCATTCGAATACGCGTGTGTTTTTATATACCTACTATTATATAGATGTCACACCTGTGACAGATAAAAACATGTTTTTTTGAAAAACAGCGCCATCTGTTGGACATAAAAGCAACACACGCTACGATTTTACGATTCCATTTCAATGTTTCCGATTTACGATCCATTTAAGATTTTCAAATTTCCAATTCTTTCTTTTCCATTTAACCAGACTGAGCCACAGCAACGTGTGGCCGGGTACAGCTAGTAAGGAATAAAAATAATACCCAGCAGGCTGTCCTCAATTTTCCATGTTGCTCTACTAGTTCTTTTCCATCCAGATACTAACCAATAAAAGGGAATATTTGCAGCTCAAGGTTGAAATGAGGGTTCATTGGTGTTATCTGAGAAGTTTCATTACCCAACTAAGTAGCATCATAGCTCTGATGATGGTAGTGAAATGTCTTCAATAAAACAACCAAGGTCAGAGAACACCAAGAACCCCTCACTAATTAACTCTGATGATGCTTATTTTTCTTAAGATCAGTTGAGATCAGTTATCCTGTTATCCTCTTCACAACCTGTTTTCCTTGTTGCCTTCTGGGAGGAGGCTTCGTGGTATCCGAAGCAGAACATCCAGATTCAGTCACAGTTTTGTTCCATGCAGTATTTCCGCTGCAAATTGTGGATACCCTAGAAATGTTTCAACTAATGGTGGGATGGCATAGAGACTATTCAAGGAGCTGAGCAACCATACTAAAAACTGCCACAATATCTCCAAAACCTGAAAGATCAAAAGGTGCTTTTTCAGGAGGCAACTGGACTTTTTTGTTTTTCTTTGAAGACCTTTTGCTTCTCATCCAAGAAGCTTCTTCAGCTCTGACTGGATGGTGGGGAGTGGAAGGATTTATACTCCTTGCAGACAGCTGGCCCTTTGCATTCCTTCCATTCCCCACCATCCAGTCAGAGCTAAAGAAGCTTCTTGGATGAGAAGCGAAACGTCTTCAAAGAAAAACAAACAAGTCCAGTTGCCTCCTGAAAAAGCACCTTTGGGACAACCATGACCTGGATGACTGAGAATCTCCATAGACAAAACCTGAAAGAGTTCACAGTGAGTTGACTGCCCTATGCATGCATCAGTTTCCTCCCCAAATGGGCTCCTTCCAGTTGAGTAAACTTCCCCAATGAACCCACCAGACCAGGGGTAGTCAACCTTGGCTCTTTTATGACTCGTGGACTTCAACTCCCAGAATTCCTGAGCCAGCACAGCACAGCTGGCTCAGGAATTCTGGGAGTTGAAGTCCACGAGTCATAAAAGAGCCAAGGTTGACTACCGCTGCACTAGATGGACAAGAAGCAACTTCTTTAAAGGTTCATTTTTCCCCCCTCTCCTGCCTGAACATTCCTTCTCTAGGGCTAATTGTGTCATTGGTGTTCCTTGTCAGTCTAAGTGAGCTCTTGAGGGAGCTCTTGAGCCTAATTGGACCTACCACTTTTTGATTGTTCACTGATCCCTTTTCTCTGGGTTCCTGTTTCACTGCCTTGAAAGAAAAAGCAAATAAAGGGAAGCTGCTAGTCTTCTAAAGCCATGTAATCTCTACCAATGACCTTCAGTATTAGCAGTGAATTGCATTTAAGAGCTGAGCTCCCGCTTGGCATGGGGTTTTCCCCTCTCAGCTTGTAAACAGTAAACAACATATGAGATGATTGTATATTTCTCTGCCATGTAACGAAAGAGAAAAACAACAGTGTCCGTGGAAAGGAGAAAGATGTATGCATGAGAAGATGTATGGAATGTTATGAGTTTTAGAAGAAAAGAGGATAGATGTTGCAGGACACAGTGCTGTTAAACGTTCCCTTTAATAGTGTTAGTAACAACCTTTAAAGCACTCCGTGGCAATGGACCTAGGTATTTGCAAGACCGCCTCCTACCAAACACCTCCCTTCGACCAGTCCGCTCCCACAGAGAGGGCCTCCTTAGGGTGCCATCGGCCAGACAATGCTGGCTGGCGACCCCCAGGGGGAGAGCCTTCTCTGTGGCAGCTCCTGCCCTCTGGAATGACCTACCCCCCGACCTACGTACAGTTGCGGACCTGCGCCTTTTTCGCCGAGCCCTGAAGGCCCATCTATTCCATGCGGCCGGCCTGGCGTAGTTTGATTATGTTTTAGTGGGGGTTTTGTATGGGGTATTTTTAGAGCAGGCCTGTTATTTAATTTGATTTTAGAACAGAAATTTGTGTATATTTATCGTGGTTTTTATTATCGCCTGTTCACCGCCCTGAGTCCCGTAAGGGAGATAGGGCGGTATATAAATTCAATAAATGAATGAATGAATATCCCTGTTTGGTTGCCTAATGAATGCAACTTCTGACCATGCAATGCTGGCCAGATTAGGTCAGAAGACCAATCTGGTATTTAATGTAGAGACGGGGTGAGTGTATTGGGAGCAGTTGATGTGAGGTGGCCATTGAGATTTTATTTTTCTCACTAGGAGATATCTCTCCTATGGCCTCTGTCTTCATCTGGGACAAATGAGCAGGCTGATGCCATTGATGTTATGGGGCCAGCTTAATGCCCAGCTGCATCCCAACTGAGCTGGCAGAAGTAGTGGTCTTGGGAATAAGGAGGGGTCCTTGGTGCTCTCCGAGCTTTCTTGCTTTCTTGCAGACATTTCATTACCCAAACTAGGTAACATCATCAGTGGTAGTCCAGTGATGATGTTACCAGCACTGAGGATGTTACCTGGTTTGGGTAATGAAACATCCAAGCAAGCTCGGAGATCACCAATGATCCCTCATTTCAATTCTGAGCTACAAATATTCTCCTTTCTTGGGAATAATGTTAAAAGGCCTCAGCATTCATGTTGAGGCTCAGATAGAGCAGCATTACCTCCAGGGACTGTCTGTCTTTTTAAGCTACTGGTCTAATCTCTAAAGCAAGGCATAACTTGATTTAGAATTTGT
>NW_015393116.1:22061-30567 GCF_001527695.2 Protobothrops mucrosquamatus
ATTGCATCACGTGACGTATTGTGACATTTTTTGCTTTTGTGGAGCCGGGGTGGGTGTGGCCTGCATATGACGCATCTGGCCCGCAGGCCACCAGTTTGACACTACTGCAATAGATTTTGTGGATATAGACTGCCTATATGTGACTTAGCTATGCTGGTCTATGACCACAATAAAGATTGGATTTGATTTGATTATATGAGTTGGAACTTGGAACAGTGGTTATGCAGTACTTTCACTCTTACTTGCAAATTACACTAATTCCTAGGCAGCCAAGGCACCATCTTATCACCAATGTGATTTAATGTCTGTGGGAAGATGCTTATGAGGTCATCAGGGATTTGAAATTAATGTCAAAAGGGTGCTGATGGCACCCAGCACTATTTGGCTTTAATTTCTGAATCAAAACAATCTATGCAAAAGCAGAGCTTGACAATAATTGTGGGCTAGACTAGAGTGATTAATGAGAAGGTGAGTAATGGAGTAAAGGACAATTGAAGAAGAAATGTCCAGAAATATCTATACTTTCCCATCTGCACACTCATTCTCTTTTTCCCACTGTTTTCTCCTAGTAGCTGAATCCTATTCAGGATTTCTGTGCTACTGGGGCTGCTTCCAGCCAATCAGCTGGAGTCATTCCATTCTTGCTCCAGTTTATTTTTTTAAAACTGATTAACCTTGTATCCACATTGTGTTTTCTTTTGCAAATTTGGGAGTTTCCTGAAATCTGTTGCTATCTCCTGCATGTGTTAGGCTACATAAAGATTGGCACTGTTGTGTATTACTTGGGATTAGAGGAAAGTTAAACTACTTTCTGTTGGAATTTGTTATGGTGGTTGTGCAGGACACAGATTCTTGCTGAGCCTTCTTCCAGTAGCAGTGAAACATGTAATGGCTTTAAAAAAACTGGAAAAGGAAAGTTTAAAGGACACTCAACATTGTGTGGATTTGATCTTGAAATCTGAAACCGACTGTTTGCTAATAAGATTTCCATCTATATCTTTGTTACCATGGCAATAGGTGATAGTAGACTGTGTATGTACGCATAGTAGAGTACATGCACATGCATACATAGTCACTCACACAACTCAGAGAGTCTTCCTATCATTACCAGGAAAAGCATGTGATAGAATTGCCAACATTAAACATAGCAAAGAGAAATGCTACAGGCCTGGTGCATTTTCAGAGCTGTTGTTTTATGTTCTCAACAATATAAAGCTGTTGCAAACCAGCTGTATCTGGTGTAGGAAGAACAAAGGCATTTGTCTCCTATGAAAAAAGAGTTTAATTTCTCAGTAGTGACTTTCAGGTAATAAAGGACATTCTTTTCAAGGGTAGAAGGAAGGATCACTCATCGAATTAAAGTACACTCGGTAGCCTCTCTCATCTAAGATGGTGCATTTACTTAAGAAGGGTCTAACCGGTTAATAGCAATATATACAATGCTAGATAACGTCTCTTGTGTTCATTAATCACTTCAGCCATCAAAGACCTATCTACTGCTCTGTATTACAGCTCATCCCATTTGGATGCTTGAAAAGCCACATTCAAACATGTGGAAGATTCTGTTTATAGTCAGCAGGATTGTCCATTGATAGCTAATTATTTTCAGATGGAATTTCAACTGTGCACAATTTCTGCAAAGTTAGCAATGATGTTTTCAGGAAAATAGATTAAACAGGAAATACATGCACAAAAAATGTGTGTGGTTTTTCTACCCAGATCATTATCTTTTCTGACCTTTCATTACAGAAATCCCTGACCTTGATCATATTTGGTTGTCATTGTAAACCAATTCATAAATACTAGATGATGATTTAATGGTGTATGGATGGATTATATAGAAGTGTACAAAGGCTTCAGGTTACTTGGTCCTCTTTCTTTCCGTTACCAGGGATAAGGATTTCAACTGATTCCATTTCATTGTTTACCATTCTTAGTTAAACAGAATTCTGGATTATAATAGGAGAGGGCAGCTGAATTGCCCAAAACTGATTATAAATACTGGTAATGGGGAATACTTTCCTATGAGGAATATGCTATAGATAGATACAGATATGTAAATGGAACACATTTTAAGCCATTTTGGGCTGTACTCCATCCAATCACAAGGCAACTAAAAATCTTCTAAGGTGGGACTCTGCAAACATGGCAAGTTTAAGACTTGTGGACTTCAACTCCCAGAATTCCTGATCCTGGGTGTTCTAATGAATATTTTGAGGGAGATATTTTTTCTGAGCTCCGAACAATACACATTACCCATTTTATACACAACCCTACTTTTGAGCTAAAGTAAGCCATGTAACACAGGTGAAAATTAAAAACAGCTTTCCCAGCCCTACCCTTCAAAACCCTGGAAGAAGGAGGGAAAATCCCAGTTCTGTCTATCTAGTATGACTATCTGTCCTTCCTGATCCATTTCATATCTTGGCCATCAACACATTATTGGGCCTATCTACAAACAAATTTGAATAAAACTCTTTCTTCCAATAGCAGGGTGACTGTGCTTATTTATAAGCAAGCAAACTAACTAAAATATGGAAATAACTGGCATACCTCTTTGCTTATTACATAACAGAAACACCAAATAAAAATTAGAAATACCATTTTAATTGAAACACAATAGGTTGAATCTCTCCACTTCCAAGATTATGTGATATCTGATTCATTGGGCTTGCACAATACATTAGCCTAAGATAGGCTGAATGGGATCAGACAGTTTGTTGTTCAACATGTCTAGGGAACCTATGCTATTTAGTGTGTTAATCCAGGTTTTGGAGTGCAACATGTACAAAACCACCTGCTGGATAGCTCTAAGTGCCCATCTCTTCTGTTTAATCCTAGCTGCGGTATTGACATTTCTTGTAGATTTACTATTAAGTAGCATTGGAACATTTATGATGCAAAATAGCTTGAACCCCCTCCAAAATGCTGGACAATGGCAACATTTAAGCGTTCTTAATTTATGGGGTTTTGCCTTTCTAAATGTGCAGTCCTATGTTCACACCCCTGGGAATAAGGCTACTGAAGGCAGAGGCACATATCTGTGAGTAAATATGAATAGAATTTGACCCCACATCCTTTGTTCCAGAGAAAGCTCTAAATCACCCTGAACCCAATGGAGATTAAATGTGAGTCAATATGTATAAGAGTATATACTAGTTACCTTTATACTGAATGAATATTTATTTATTATAGTATCTATGGAGATTCTCAGTCATTCCCAGGTCATGGTTGTCCTAAAGGTACTTTTTCAGGAGGCAAGTAGACTTTCTTTGTTTTTCCTTGAAGATGTTTCGCTACTCATCCAAGAAGCTTCTTCAGTTCTGAAGGAAAGTCCAGTTGCCTCTTGAAAAAACACTTTGGAGGTTTATTATGGTAGTTAAGTTAGGACCCCAACTTAGAACAAATGGTAGCAATCTAATATTCCCAGGGAAGATGCAGGGCTTAAGTTCATGTAACTTAGTATTATGTTGCCTTGTCTTATTTTCCCACCTTCTAAAGAATTCCCACCTTCTTTTAATATATTTTCTGTTTTATTCAAAGAGTGCAGTCTCTTCCTATTTCCCCAAGCTGTCTTTAAACCAAAACTGACTGATTACCAGTTGCTCCTAAAACAGTTTTTGCAATAGATTGTCTAGCGCAGAAGAAAAACCTACAGTTTTTGTGATATCCCCCATATTCCCTGCTGATCTTTTGGAGGCAACAGGAATATCTCCTAAAAGAGGGGGATGGAATGAATAGAAGGCCAAAGAAAAGATAGCGAGGCGGAGTAGAAAGGATCCTGTCTGGAAAACAGACAGCTATCAGGCAAATGGGCTGTCTGGCTATGAGATAACAAGGTTTTGCAGCGTCTGTGTGAGGTGGAGGTAAAGTTAGTCCTTTACCACAGCAAATGCTTTACTCAATGACTCATACCTTAACTATCCAAATAAGTCCAAGAGGGTGCCCTGTGTTTGCATTTATTCTTTCTCTCCCCTGCTGTGAATTTATAACCTTTAAAAGCAGCAGTTAGTTCTATCCAAGCAAGCTTTAAAAATAAAAATTGAGCCTGGGATCTCAGCTGGCCTCCCCCCCTCTCCCTCCTCCCTCCACCAATTTAGTTTCTTGGCTCCAGTGCAAGGCCATCTTGCGGCCATCTTGATCTGCAAGTAAACATGATCCTTTTGCTTATCTCTTCACAGTTGCTTAGATCTCCCCCCCCCCAGAAGTTGAAAACAAAACGAAGAAGGGGGGGAAATTCAAAAGGAAGAAAGAACAAATAGATGAAAAAGAAGTGAAAAACTTCCTCTCTCTACCTCAGTACAATTGGAGCATGAGATCTAGAAAAGAAAGATCTTTTGTGATAGTCAAAAATACTTTCCTGGTTTTGGCATAAAGTATTCTAGCTAATCAACTTAAAAAATGTGATATTTGAAGTGTCCTTATATCCACTGACCCACTGACACATGTACATTTAAGGACATTTTCCAGCAACTGGAGCTAATCACAGCACCCCGCCAAAGATTCAGTAGCAAAATAACACCAAGTTTCCATAATTCTGAAAAAGACTGGAGAGATTGCCAATCCATAGCCAATTTTTCTCAAAGACAGAGAAAGACATTCATGGACTATAAGTGTCATCTAAACACATCCCCTAAAAAAATCATTGATGCTCAGACGCTGTACAATTATTTTATTTTCATTATGAATTGTATACCACCTAGAGTCTTGCTGTGAGAGAGATGAGTGGTTCTTAAATATGATAAATAAGAAAATAAATAAATAAATTGTCACAGTATCTTCTGGTGAGAAATCTTCTCTATGTAAAGGATGATGTGCTTGTAAGTTTCCCAAGGCATAAAACTAACCTGGGTGGAAAAGACAATTCTGCAACTGTATATTAAACATTCATTTCTAAATGTGCAGTCAATGAAAAGACTTCCTTGATGGAATTATGGAAAGCTTATTTTCTAATTGATTTGCTCATTCTGAGCCCAATTAGCTATAGATGAAACCCCTTCATTATGAAGAGAGGAAGTTTTGACAATACTGAACAGAAGAAAGAGTATGCTGGGTAGATCCTGGCTCTAGTTCAACCTTTGTCCATGGTAACCCATGGATGATTTGAGACCAGTCACTCTCTCTTTGCTGAAATATCTCACAGTTTTGGAAGGAAAAATGAGAATACTTACTAGGCCAGCCTTGAACTCCTTAAGAAAAAAAAATGTTTTAAATTGAACTAACAAATATATAACTTAGGTTAGAATCATGATGACAAATCCAATCATCAGAATTTGTAAATCAGTGTTGTAAATGTACTTAGAAATTAGTCTTGTCAATAATATTTCTTCCAGTCAAACAGGTGCAGATTTACAGCTAAGGCATCTACACGTCTGAGGACATATAGCTAAAACAGGGAGATCTCTAGAGGCTTTTGCCCACTTACCCCAAACCACAAAAGAAAGATCTCCTTATCTTATCTCCAGTCCAAGTGTTAATGGGTATGACTTAAATCAGCTTGGTGTTCTAAGCTGTACTGGTGCAAAAATAGTGTTTTTCCCCTTCGTGCCAACAATATCCCAAGGCAACTACCCATTACTTCAGAGATAAAATCAGTCCTGGGTGGGATCTGGGGGTGGCTTCAGGCTTATGCAGGCTTGACCTTTACCCTCTGGTCCCTGGACAGTCTGTTTTCATAATAGACAGAGCAGGGCCAGGCCAGGAGACCATCAAAACTGCACAATAGGGCTAGACTGCCCAGTTAGCAAGACTGTTAATTCAGTGGTAGGATTCAAATATGTGAACAACCGGTTCTCTGTGTGGATGCTGCTTCCAGAAGCCCATTCTGGGCCTGGGCCACAAAAAATTAGCTACCGGTTCTGCCGAAGTGGTGCGAACCGGCTGAATCCCACCACTGTGTTAATTCTTTAACTCAATGACTCCTACAATTTAATGCAGGATAAAGAACAACCACTACAAAAGACATGGCATATCAATGGAGCAGTATTAATAGGCTATCACCTACCACTGTTGTCTTCTGAAGAGCTATTTGGAAGGTGGGATTTGTTGCCTATATAAAAAAGGGGAACGAGAGGAAGAGAAATGGATTTAAGACATAAGGAAAATAGCTGCTTGTGTCCTGTTGGTGCTTTTTCAAAAGGCAACTGGACTTTCTTTGTTTTTCCTTGAAGATATTTCACTTCTCATCCAAGAAGCTTCTTCAGTTCAGTCCATTTGCCTTTTGAAAAAGCATCTCTGGGACAATGATGACCTGTCTGACTGAGAATCTCCATAGACATTTAGCTGCTTGTGTCTAAATCTCCATTCATGACTGTGCTGGACTTATTTTATCCCCACCAAGTTCAGCTTGAGGTTTGATTGAATGGAGTCCAAGAGAAGAGGTAAGGGAAGCAGCCTGAAATGGCAGACCTACCTCATTTCTGCTCTAGTGGGTAGAAGAAGAAGGATGTCAAAGCCCCAAATAACAACTGCTTGTTTTGGTAAACAGTCAGATCAGAGGAAATAGGCAGGAGGATCGTACAGGAGTAAAGTAAAAAAAAAAGTCAGTATGGTAACTGCAACCATGCTATCAAAACCCCAGCTCTTTTTTACATGGATTATAGGCATTGCATGTATCGGTTCATGCATTTTACATGTATCATATGTGCATATACATATATTTACATGTATCATATATTAAAAAAGTCTCAACATCCTGGTAGACAGTCCTGGTTATTTGCAACTAATTTGGGTTATTAAATCTTAGACAATTTGATCTGACCTTCAAACCTGACCCCTTCACTGCTCAGTTCCTAACCCCAAAGGGCAGATGTTGGATGTATATTCTCCCAGACTATCTTATCGAGTTTGTTGTTGTCCCTAGCTTGTACACACAGGGGTACGTATATCACACAATCTATTTTGATGCACCTAAGCTAGAATTGTTTTGACTCTGTGATTTAAAACTTTAATCCACTGTCAGAAATCAGCTATCTTCTGTATATGAAATTAGGAGAGAAAGCCATCTTGCACCTTGTTTTAGGAATTTAGGTAATGAAAATTTCGCGATGATCCAGAAGAAAAGGCCAATGAGTCATTAAAATGAGGGCTGTGAGTGTTTCGACCAGCTGACTTATTCAGTGATGTCTTTATTTTTTTTCCCAGGCTCACTGAGAGATATAGAGGTAAAAGAGTGCTGTGGTCAGGTCAGTTCAGAGACTTCGTTCTGAATCATTTCTGAATATGTGCAACTGTATGAAATGAATCACCTGTTTTCAGCCTTCGACAAAGTCCACTGTACCAAGATGGCTTTAACAACCTTTCAGCAAACCTATCTCAAGAAAATCAACACACTTCGCAACAGGACTGGACAAACCCTTGATTTGGTTTGGAAATGTTGTTGTTCGGTGTTTACATTTCCTAAGCATTTAGTCTTTACTTTCTGAGGGCTGTATATATTTGCTGGCCCCTTTGCTCCGAGTAAAAGCCTGATGTATTGTACACATTCTTTGTTGTATTCAGAGGACTACATGTGGGATACATGTTGTATCCCACATGTAGCCAGCTGTCTCAGAATCAGCTTGGAGACTCAGCTGCTTTGCAAGCCAGCAGAAAAGCTGTCCTTAAGCTCTTGAGAGCCAATTGCTGCCTTGCATTATTAGAATTCTTCTGTGGAGTCCTTTTCACAATCAAGAGTGTGTACAGATAATCCTCATATTCTTCTCTTCCACGTCATCAGTAGCCAAACTGTATGGCTCCTGCTGCCTCAGTCTTTTATTTCAAATCAAGACATAGGACCGAGCGATAATAATAATAATAATAATAATAATAATAATAATAATAATAATAATAATAATAATAATAATAATAATAAAGTTGGAAGGGACCTTGGAGGTCATCTAGTCCAACCCCTGCTCAGGCAGGAAACCCTACACCATTTCGGACAAATGGCTGTCTAGTCTCTTCTTAAAAACTTCCAGTGTTGGCGCATTCACCGCTTCTGGAGGCAGGTTGTTCCACTGGTTAATTGTTCTAACTGTCAGGAAGTTTCTCCTTAGTTCTAGGTCGCTTCTCTCCTTGCTTAGTTTCCACCCATTGCTTCTTGTCCTGCCTTCAGGCGCCTTGGAAAATAGCTTGACATCCTCTTCTTTGTGGCAGCCCCTGAGATATTGGAACACTGCTAACACTTTTAACACTTTTAAAAGCAAGGACAAATTGTTAAGCTTGTATTTTACATTTTTCACCAAACACCATCTTTTATCTGATATATAATAGGGAACAAAACAATAGCGGTGGTAGTGTTGCTTAAAAAAAAATACATAAAAAGAAGTGAAATAAAATAGATTACAAAAATAGCAAAATGGTATGCAAATAGTGCTTATACACATAGTAGAGTCAGCCTCACAGGCTTAAATTCTGATTAAAATATTGTTCTGGCTGAAAGATGCCACAGAAAGAGATCGACCAGCCTCTATTATCAAAGAATATTAGAGCCAGGGACCTACCACCAAGATGCTCCTTTTCTTGA
>NW_015393117.1:0-4957 GCF_001527695.2 Protobothrops mucrosquamatus
TCAGCTCAGTCTGAAGTATTCCATGAAGCTAAGATATTGGAGATGAGACAGACTCACTATCATAGAGAATGAGTTTGGCATTGTGTCTGTCTGTCTCTGGATCAAGAAATAGCAGATGAATCTTCTTTCCCTTGTTTCCTCATGTTTATCTCTCTTAACCCCGCCAGCACTAGCCACAAGTACATGTTCTGTTCTGTTCCATGTTTTGTAAAATTCTTTATCATCTCTGTACAACCTTGATATCTTGCAAAAGTACAAAGGCTACCAGCCAAGTTCTTTACTTGGCAACTATCTCCTGAACCAATTCCATTTATACCGCTCCCACTGTCTGAAATGTTGTTCTCAGGAGGACAGTTTATCAGAAGCTGTATCACTGAGAATCAGTTACAGGTACCCTTGACTGAATACTGTTACAATACTGCTGGCATTTGCTAGGTAAGGAAATTAATGTCCTAAACTAGGTCCACGAATTCACTGTGACGTTTTCACACCCCAGCTATGCTAACTGTTCAGCTGAGACCCCCCCCCTTGCTCAGTCTCCTAACAATTCTAGAAGAAAATATGTTGAAAGTCAGCAGAGAAGGTGGAAAAATCAGAAGGTTTGTTCAATATCTGTTTAGATAAGATGCTTTATAAATAATGACATCATTTATCCAGTGACTACTGCATATCTGAAACAATGAGACACATGCAACAGGATAATTAAAATTTGAGATAAGAATTCTGATGAGACGTTGTCTAACATTCTATGATAAAGAAAGTCCAAAGTGAGACAGAGCAAATAGACTCTTGCCCTGGCTTTTCGCTTGAGAAAGAAAAATGGATTGGATGTGAAAGGCAGGGCTGTTTTTGCTGCTGAGTCTCTCATTCTGCTGTGTTGTCTTTACAGCTGAATTCAGGAGTGATGTAGGATGGATACCCTCAGCTATCTGCTTATCGCTTCCTCGTGGTCTGTAAAGGAATTGAACTACGTGTGTTGAATATAACTATTTTGTATTTGCGTTATATAACAAACTGTTTTTTATCTAGACATTCTCAGGCAAGTGCACATATTTTTAAACTGGATTTCTTTTGATTTTACCTTTTAATCCCAAGTTGTAAGCCTTCTCTAGGCTCCCAACTACTGATGTCATACCACGCTCATTTCAAAATATTGGCTATGCATTTTTTTTAACTTCATTTTTTAAAAATTTCATTTTAAATTGTGAAATTAACAGATGGAAAGAAAACATATCACGATGATAATACAATCGAAAAGAATGACAATAAGCTGGAAAAAAGGAAAAAGAGGGGGGGGGAAAGATTTATATAACAAGATCCAACCTCTTTAAATTAAATCTACACCATATCAAAACATAATGCCCCATCCTCTCCTTTCTATGATTTAAAGACATTTCAAAGGTTAATGGAGAACGCATTTCTTGAATCCATTTTAATATTCAAAGTATTATTTATTATTTATTATTTAAATTTATATACCGCCCTATCTCCCTTACGGGACTCAGGGCGGTGAACAGGTAATAATAAAAATCACAGTAAATATTACATAAAAGCCTGCTCTAAAATATAGAACCCCTAACAAAACCCAATCAAAACTTACTTTCTTCCCAGCTACATAAAATAATTCTTAAGCTCATAGCCCTTAACCTTCCATAGCCTTAACTACGGTAGCCTTAACTTTCCATAGTTCTTCAGATCTGTGAGCTCCCAGGTCTTACACATACAGTAACAACCCGTGCCACAGTGTGTTTTTAAACTAGGCACCCAAGCACTGAGATGTTTAATAATAGGGCAAGCCTTTCCTCACACCCATTTGAATTTGTTAAGATATTACTATAGAGAAAGGGAGCATTTATTCCAGTCCATCCATGGGATTCTAAGTAATTCCCAAAGAGAATTGCCTTTTCTACTAAAATATTTTTTTAATAAGAAGGAAAGCTCATAATATAAGTTTTGCTTTCAAAATTATTGAGGGTTTGGTGATAGGTGATTTTTATCCAAAATACAACATGGGAGGAATGAGTTAATGTTCCTTATCATAGGGAGATTGGGATAAGCTGACCCTAAGATTCTGACAAAAATATTCATTTCCCTGCCCCAAGCTACTATTCAAGATTTAAAAAGAAAATACAGATGCAATTACTAATAATACCTTTAATGTCTCAATGAGTTTGGCTCTCAAAATAGTTTCCGTAGGCTGACATTCTGAATTATTTTAACCACACATTCTAATATTTAGTGGAAAACCACTAAAAAGTCCATCTGCAATGCGGGAGTAAGCAGTAGGCTCTTGCTCAAGGTTCCTGGTGGAAGGATAATGAATTTTGCAATAGAATTCTCCTTTATTGCTCTGGGATAATTCTTCTCTATAAAAACCACAGCAAGAATAAGTCTCATCTACAAGAAGCACAATATAGCATGCATTATCTTCTTTGTCTTAAGTTTATGTAATTGGGAATTCTAGCTGTGCACGCTACTTGCTATCCTTATGATTATGGCCCTCAACTGATATTAATGAAACCTAATAGAACAATCTAATTTTATGGTTTGGATTGTCTCCCTGAGAAAGTATGGAAAAATGCCATTTTTTTCTTTTTTTTCTTACACAACTCTCCCCCACACCCAAAACAAGAAAAAAAATTACTTCTTCCCCAATTAGCTCTTTCTGCCTCATAGATAAAAATGAGAAGAAACATCAGGGAGAGAGGGAGGGAGGGAGGGAGGGAGGGAGGGAGGGAGGAAGGAAGGAAGGAAGGAAGGAAGGAAGGAAGGAAGGAAGGAAGGGGAACCTGCAAAATAAATATAACACAAAGAAAAAAAAAGTAATACTTACGATCCAAGCTGAAATCATCCACTAAAATTATTTCCTGAATCAAGTTTGCAGGAGTGCGATTAAGAACACTGTAAAAATAATAAAAACATCAGCAATAGCCAAATCCAGCATCAATTTGAAGTAGTCTTCCATATATTGACTGCCCTCAGTTTACCACTAAGATTTTCTTCTCAAAAAAATTATTTCCAAAATACAGTAAGAGTCAAAAATGGCAATACTAGATGAGACAGCATCAATAGCCTAGATTTCTGTACAGTACTGTTTTAAATGCCTACCTTTAAATTTATATTTGTCACATTCCTGAAATAAAATCTTAGGTAAACAATTAAGAACTAGCTTTGAGAGAGTCTGGTGTAAACTCTGCCTATGAAAAAGTTAGGCAACAAAGAGCTTTTTCTATCCAGAAATCTGTGGGTGGAAATAAAGCCTGTGGAACATGCTCCACTTTATATATAATTTTTGTTTAATAGGGGGAGTTAAATGAAAAAGAGAGAGGGAGATCTGTGAGCACTGGTTGTAAAACAGATGTATGGGAAAGGAAACCCATTTAGTTACCCATGCATTTATCATGCTAAGGTATTACACTGTAACTCAGTGTAAATAGCAGCCTTGGTGTCACATCCCATTTCTTAACTCAAATTGTTGCTTTTTATCACATTACTACCCTTTCCTCCTCCTCCACATTGGGACAAATGACACAACAAAGAACCTGAGTACCATAGTGAGAGATTACAAACAACTAGGCAATAAAGTTAAGAAACTAGGAGCACAAGTACTGTTCTCATCCGTATTCCCAACGAAAGGTCAACACCCAATGAGGGGAAAAAGAATTCTAGAAATAAAACATTGGCTAAAGGGTTGGTGTTGCCAAGAAAACTTTGGTTTCCTGGATCATGGACTGCATTCCTACATGAACAACTCCCAGCTGCCCCTCTTGAAAATGGCAAAATGTACTCGAAAAAGACTGGCCCAACTCATCAGGAGGGCTTTAAACTAAAATTGAAGGGGGAGGGTGACCAATCTTCATAATCTCTAGAACCCAAAACCAATCATAAATCCCAAGAAAACAAATCAAACAATGAGGTATGCAGAGATGAGAAAAAAGAAAAACCCAAACAACAATCAGGAGATGCAGGAAACATGCCCACGAACAGGCATAAAAGTTGTAAATGCTTATATACAAATGCTCAAAGCTTGGGGAACAAACAGGGTGATCTAGAAGCAATAGTACAGGAGGGAAGGCATAACATAGTTGGCATTACAGAAACCTGGTGGGACAAAACCCATAAATGGAATGGACTGATGGATGGATACAAATCATTCAAAAGAAACAGGTCTACAAAAAGAGGAGGGGGAGTTGCACTATATGTATCTACATATCTACAAAAATGCACATGATACAAGATAAAATCTCTCCAGAATGTATATGGGTCAATATAAAAGAGAAAAAAAGTGACATTACCATAGGTGTATATTACAGGCCACCCAACCAATCAGAAGAAATAGATGAACTCTTTGCCAACCAGCTAACTAATGTATGTAGGAAGTATACCACAGTAGTAATGGTATACTTCAACTACCCAGACATTAGCTGGCAGACACTCTGCAGTGAACAGGAGATCAAACAGATTCCTAACAAACCTAGCCGACAACTTTGTCATCCCAAAAGTGGAGGAGGAAACTAGATATACAGCCATACTGGACTTAATTCTAACTAATAGAGAAGAAGTGATAGAGGGAGTTGAAGTTACCGGAACCTTGGGCGAAAGTGACCATGTCATACTGGAATTTAATATAACGAAAACACTAGCAACAGAAAACAATCCAACCAGTGTCTTGAAGTTCAAAAGAGCTGACTTTAACAAACTCAGAGAGAACCTAGGAAAGATCCCATGGATGAAAATCCTAAAGGGGAAAACAACCCAAGATTATCTAGACCCATACCAGTCGGGCTTCAGGCCGGGACACAGCACGGAAACGGCATTGGTCACGTTGGTAAATGATCTCTGGAGGGCCCGGGACAGGGGTTATTCCTCTGTCCTTGTGCTTTTGGACCTCTCAGCGGCTTTTGATACTGTGGACCATGGTATCATGCTGCGGCGTCTCGGTGAGTTAGGAGTGGGA
>NW_015393117.1:5656-15601 GCF_001527695.2 Protobothrops mucrosquamatus
CCTAACCTTCCGCCGCGCCCTCAAGACATGGCTTTTTCAGCAAGCGGGACTGACCTAGGGTGAATTTTAAATAGGGATAATTTTTAATGATTTTAATAATGTCACAGACTATAAATATTTGGTTTTAATTGGCTTTTATAGGGGAAATGTTGTGTTGTGTTGTTTGTGTTGTGTTATTTTAATATGCTGTGAGCCGCCCCGAGTCCCGTGGGGAGAAGGGCGGCATATAAATTATGAAAAATAAATAAAATAAATAAATAAATAAATAAGAAGCACGGGAAACTCTGAAAAATGTGATCATAAAAGCCCATCCCATCACAATACCACTGAAAAAGAAAAACAAGAAATTCAAGAAGAAACCAGCATGGCTGCACAAAGATCTCTCTGACAAACTGAAACACAAAAAGGACAAATACAAAAAATGGAAAGAGGGGCACATAACTAAGGCTGATTATCAGCAGACAGCCAGAACATGCAAAGATGAAGTCAGGAAAGCAAAGGATTAGAACGAACAAAGACTTGCAACAGAAATCATAGATAATAAAACATATTAACAACAAGAAAAAAGTCAAGGAAACTGTAGGTTCACTAAAGAGAGAAGATGGCAAGGAAATAACAGGCAACAGGGAGAAAGCAGAGCTGCTTAACTCATACTTTGCATCAGTCTTGACACAAAAAGAAATTATAGCCCAACATACCAAAAAAGACAAATTAGAAATAAAAATTAAAATAAGCAAGAAAATGGTAAGAGAATACCTATCTGACCTTGATGAATATAAATCACCAGGGCCTGACAGATTACATCCCAGAGTTCTGAAGGAGCTGGCAGATGTTATCTCAGAACCATTGCACCAATCTTTCAAAAATCCTGGAGCACCAGGGAAGTACCTGAGGATTGGAAAAGGGCTGATGTGGTTCCCATCTTCAAGAAAGGGGGGGAAAAGAACCCAGGAAACCACAGACCAATCAGTTTAGCATCAATACCTGGGAAGATCCCAGAAAAGATAATCAAAAAACAGATCTGCGAACAACTAGAAGCAAACAAAGTTATAACTAGTAGCCAGCATGGGTATGTTAAAAACAGGTCATGCCAAACCAATCTTATTTCATTCTTCAACAAAATGACTAAACTAATAGACCAGCGAAATACTGTGGACGTAGTATACTTAGACTTCAGTAAGGCATTTGATAAAGTAGACCACAACCTACTCCTTGATAAGCTAGAAAAAGATGGAATAGACAACATCACCATCAGATGGATCTGTAGCTGGCTGGCAAACCATACTCAACAAATAGTCCTCAACGGCACTACATCCACATGGAGACAAGTAAGCAGTGGGGTATCACAAGGTTCCATGTTAGGTCCAATGACTTAGATGAGGGAATTGAAGGGGAACTCATCAAATTTGCAGATGACACCAAACTGGCAGGAGTAGCCAACACCCCAGAAGACCAACTCAGGATCCAAAAAGATCTTGACAAACTTGAACAATGGGCCCTATCCAATAAAATGAGTTTCAATGTGGAGAAAAACAAAGTTTTACATTTAGGTAGAAAAAATCAAAGGTACAAGTACAGATTGGGCAAGACCTGGCTTAAAAACAGTAACTGTGAGAGGGACCTTGGATTCCTAGTGGACGATCACTTAACCATGAACCATCAATGTACAGCAGCAGCCAAAAAAACTAATACAATCCTGGGTTGTATAAACAGAGGCATAGAATCAAGATCACGTGAGGTATTAGTACCGCTTTATAAAATCCTAGTAAGACCACACCTGGAATACTGCAGCCAATTTTGGTCACCATATCACAAAAAAGATGTTGAGAATTTGGAAAAAATTCAGAGAAGAGCAACTAAGATGATCAAAGACCTGGAGACTAAAACATATGAAGAATGGTTGCAGGACTTGGGTCTGGCTAGTCTAAAGAAAAGAAAAAATAGGGGAGACATGATAGCAGTATTCCAGAATTTGAGGGGCTACCACAAAGAAGAGGGGATCACATTATTCACCAAAGCACCAAAGGGCAGGACAAGAAACAATGGTTGGAAACTGATCAAAGAGAAAAGCAACCTGGAATTAAGGAGAAACTTCCTGACAGTGAGGACAATTAACCAGTGGAATAGCTTGCCCCCAGGATTGTGGGCGCTCCATCACTGGAGATTTTTAAGGCTAGACAGTCACTTGTCTGAGATGGTATAAGTTCTTCTGCTTGAGTAGGGGCTGGACTAGAAGACCTCCAAGGTCCCTTCCAGCTCTATTCTATTCTATTCTATTCTATTCTATTCTATTCTATTCTATTCTATTCTATTCTATTCTATTACATTCCAGTAACTTGTACCCTATCTTGATTATTTCCAATAGGCTTGCATGCTAGTTAAGAATTTTCTGAGGTTAAAAGAATACAAAGTTGGCTAGATTTATCTATACTGCTACTTATTTTATTCCATACTCCACGAGCACAAGAGTTATAGTCGATCTGAAGGCATCCACCAGAAAGGTAATTTTTAAAAAATCCAAATGGACCCCCTGATGGTGTGACCAAAGCCCTGCCTTTGCTATGTGCACTGCAAGTATTACAAAGATTTAAAAAGAAGCAGGACTTCTATTGCATGGCCATCTCGGCCATCTTGACTTTTTTTAATCTCCCACTGAGAAGAATTGTAAAACATTATTGAAAAGAACCAAATTGGAGAAACTCTAAAGATACTCTAGCATCTTTTGTTTTGGTAATAAATAATCCTTTGTGCAATCCTTACAAACTTCATCTTGTTTGTCTATGCCCTGATATTGTCTCCTTTATCTACATAGTACTAAAACTCTCATTGTCATGACCTTTAATTGGGTGAAATGGTGCATCATGGGACAACAACCAAGGTACTTCAAATGGGCTTATTTAAAAAATGGTTTCAAAATCCAGGACTCATGATTCCTGAAGGAATGAAATTTGGGAATATCACATTCCCCTGCAACCCCCAGGCATTCTTCTTGACCTGTGTCACCTCCCCACAGACTATTTGGTCAGTGCAGCTTTTCTTACACAACTCCATGACAAACACGCACCCTGCTTGACCTGTGCTGCCTCACTGTGCACCCTGCTCAACCTGTGTGGCCCACCTGTGTGCCCTCCCTTACACACATATCATCTCTGATTGCACACCCATACATATTTCCCAGCCACATGACACCTCTCTCTCTCACACCCACAATTCTTGACTTGTAGCCACACATACCTCCTTAATCCTTCCCTTACCCAGCAGCAGCCACTTACTTTACCTGGCATTGGACTTGCAATTTCCTGCTGGCTTTCCCATTGACTTTCTTCCTACAAGCTTCTCATATGCAAAGAAAATGGGAAAGTCAGCAAGAATTCAAAAGAGGAGGGGGTGGGGAAAGGAAAGGAAAGGAACGGAAAGGAAAGGAAAGGAAGATTCCTGATGCTCCTTGCCAGCTTCCTACAAGGAAACTCAATGGAGAAGCTGGCAGGAAATCAAAAGTTCTTCCCACTTTCACTGCTTTTTTACACACCCATGGTCATTCTGTTTCTTTGTTTAAGTAAGGAAATATCTCTGAAACAATGACCCAATAGGTCACACATTGTCTAATTTCTTACTAAAATCTGTCTAAGCCACCAATGTGTTTGTGGTGTGGAAAGGAAATCAGATCCTCCCACCAAACAGTAGACAGAGCAAACATAGCTAAATTCTGCTATGTTGTCTATAAAATTAGGCTGGCCATCGATGATCTCACCATAAACTGTAATATATGACTATGTCTTTGTTTTATTTTCATGTTTTAATTTTTAATCTGGTCTGTGGCCGTAATAAAATATTGATTGATATCTTGTTACAAACCTTGACAACCATCTTATGTACAGCAAAAGGGAATAGGAGTGAACAGTCATGATGGATAACTGTGGGTGAAGAAGTGAATTCAATAAAACAGTATTGACTGAAACCAACATCACAGTGCTGGGCTGCATTAACAGAGGATAGAATCAAGATCACGTGAAGTATTAATACCACTTTACAATGCCTTGGTAAGGCCACACTTGGAATATTGCATCCAGTTTTGGTCACCACGATGTAAAAAAGAGGCTAAAGCATATAAGGAACGGTTGCTGGAATTGGGTATGTCTAGTTTAATGAAGAGAAGGACGAGGGGGGACATGATAGCAGTGTTCCAATATCTCAGGGGCTGCCACAAAGAAGAGGGAGTCAAGCTATTCTCCAAAGCGCCTGGAGGCAGGACAAGAAGCAACGGGTGGAAACTAACCAAAGAGAGAAGCAACCTAGAACTAAGGAGAAAATTCCTGACAGTTAGAACAATTAACCAATGGAACAACCTGCCTCCAGAAGCGGTGAATGCTCCAACACTGGAAGTTTTTAAGAAGAGACTGGACAGCCATTTGTCCGAAATGGTGTAGGGTTTACTGCCTGAGCAGGGGGTTGGACTCGATGACCTCCAAGGTCCCTTCCAACTTTATAATAATAATAATAATAATAATAATAATAATAATAATAATAATAATAATAATAATAATAATAATAATAATAATAATAATAATAATAATAATAATAATAATAATAATAATAATAATTATTATTATTATTATTATTATTATCATCATCATCAAGACCCACTAAAATGAAACTCTCATCAAATTTTACCATGACCTCAAGAGCTTTCAGTCTTAGCCTTGACCTATCTATAGAACAAATCCAGTTTCTTGAAGTCATGGTAGAACAATCCAGTGAATATATAAACACATTATACTGGAAATCCAGAGATTGCCATATTTACTTACACCCTTCTAGCTTTCACAGAACTTACAACCAAAAATGTCGTCTGCAGAGAGACTTTCAACTACAATTACATTTGTTCTGACTCATTTCACATAGAAGCTCAACTAATGAAATTAGTTTTAACATTAATTAATTAGAATTAATTAGGAAACGGGCATTCAGGAGACTGAGATACCCACCCAATAAGATCAAAAGACCAATTAATAGAACCAGATTGATTTCCAGAGATAACTTACTAAAAGGCAGATCACAAAAGCAGAATGACAGAACAAAATTGGATGCCACCTTCAGCTTACAGCTCAAACTATTCAAATGCATTATTAATAAACCGCATATTGGACAATGACATTGTACTTTCTCAGGCATTAAGTGACAACCTGCATATAGTCAACAACTAACCTAAGGCAGATTCTCATGAACAAGAAACAACAGGACAAAGAGGCTAATGTGGGAACCAGACCAGATGTCTACTTTTCTCCCATATTTACCCTTACATATCCATCATACAGAATGGGACCTTTAGGCTCCTACCATTGGCCACACCTCCTTTGTCTCGAGCCTCCTGCCTCCACCCATTTACCTGCAGCGTTCCTCCTCGGCTGGCCCGCCCCTGGCCCGCCGCCTCGTGCCCTTTGGCCCGGCCCATTCGCTGAGAAGCTGCACCAGCCCTGCCGTTTGCCTGCTGCCCCACAACACAGCCCCTGCGATAGCCCATCACACACTGCCCCCTGAGAGCAACAGGGCTGCTGCCTGCCACCCATCCGATTGGCTGGCGGCTAATTGTCCCGTGTGGCCAAAAGCCCGGGGCAAAGGGGGGAAATGGGCAGAGGCGGGAAGCTCGAGGCGAAGGAGGTGTGGCCAAGGGTAGGAGCCGAAGGATCCTAGACCCCCATCGTATGCCCTAACAGCTGCTCACACAAGAGTAGCAATGTTTTCACATGCTCTTCCTCTAATGAAATATATATATATGCTCCTCTGGATTTTACATGGAGGATAGCTTTGTTCTCAAGTATTAATAAGTTTGAGTTTGACATCAGAACTCAAAATAAAGATGAAGTGATATCAAAGCATTTCAGCCTCTGAGGACATTTCATTGGAAATCTCAAAGCAACCATTTCAGAAAAAAGAAAGAAGAATTTTAACAGTACAATTGAACTTTGCTGAACTTGCATACATTAAAAAAAAAAATCAGGTTTCAACAAACCCAATGGTTTTTTTTAACACATTACAGCTGTTATTTCAAAAGGCACCGCTAATCTGTCTCACAAATACTTGTATCTACATATCCAGCCCCTCTTCCTTCTCCCATAACTTCATCTCAGTTGAAATACTATCGCAGTTTAGCCACCTTGTGCATCTGAAGTAGTGAACTCTAGTTTATTAAAGCTTATGCCTTTAAATAAAATATGTTAGCTGGTGTTATCAGAATCCTTTTCACCCCAGAAGGAAACAAAAAATGCCAGCAGGAAAATGGTTTGGCATAGATGTCTCCTTGCCCCTTGATAGGGGGATTTTGATCTCACTGTGTGTGAACTGAAAATAGTTCACACACAGGTACAGTGCATCTACCTTTATTTATATAAGGTGATTTTTAGCTATCGATCATTACACAAATGTAATACATTAATAAAAAGAAATTAAAGTTTCCAGATATCTGTTGCCCTTTAGCCATGTGATGCATTTGATCACAATGATCAATGGAATGACAGTCCCCTTACTGGCTAGTTCCCAATTACCAATAATGACCACTTTCCTTCAGGGTTCCCTGCCAGACATGAGATTCCTTTGAAAATCACGTTCCTGAAATTATGCTCTGAAGAGAGAAATGCATTGTTTCTTACATGTCTCTTGGAACAGACAATGGCCCGGTTATTTTATTATTATTATTATTATTATTATTATTATTATTATTATTATTATTATTATTATTTTTTATTTATTATTATTATTATTATTATTATTATTATTATTTTTTATTTATTATTATTATTATTATTATTATTATTATTGTTGTTGTTGTTATTATTATCTGATTTGCTAATCCACCGCCCCACCCCCATTAAACTGTACTCCCCAGTTTGGCTCAACATTTGCACTTTCTCAGTACTCTAGCCAAGAAATCAGACAAAACAGCTGTTTGCAGCAAGCACTCTCTTTTATCATAAAGGTGGCATCTGGTGATCTGGAATGAGCCTGAGAAGCATGTCTGGTCGATTTGAAAAGGGGTAGATAAGTGAGTGGCTTTAGGGAATAAAATAATATTATAGGGCGCCCTGGTTGACTCTCCCAAACTCCTCCTTTCCTCAGCTGAAGAGTTGATTGTTGGTGTCTTATAAAATAATAACAGATCTAGTAGGAGGATGTCGGAAAAAGCCATCATCCTTCTGTATTTAGAAGCTGTTCAAAGCACCCCTTAATCGTTCAATGGTTCTCTCCGATTCAATCTCTTACTTTCTCCCTATCCATTTTACTTTATCCCAAACTATTCCTGCATAATGGAGGCTCCCTTTCTTTCTCTCCTCCCACCCCTCCTCTACATTTCAGTGTGGCATCGCTTTTACAACATTCCCCTTTTTAGATATACTGTGCGAGATACAGATATACCGTACATTTTTAGATAATAACATACGCCACCAAAGAAAACTAACACAGCTCTTCTATCTCTTATTCCTTCATTTAAAAATCCCTTTCATCTTCTGCCTTTCCCCCCAAGCATGCAACTTTCTTTTTTTTTATCATTTTCTATTCCCAAACTAGGTTGTGCCCATGCAAAGCGCATTCTGTCAGTATATAGTGTGTAAATGTTGTATTTTAAACTTACTTCTTTCTTTGCTAGCGCAAGAAGCTTTAACACTACATCTGTAAATCTCTGGCTTTTATTCCTGTAACAAGAAGCCTTAAGATGCTTCTTTTCCATTGCTGTAGCCCACAGCCTTTTTCTTTTTTCTTCTCTCAGGTTAAGGGTTCTTCCACAGAGCAGCATTAAAGCACGGGACCTGGCTTTAAGTATGTTGGCTTGAAGAAATATTAACTGTATTTACAAACTCTGTTTTGCCTTGGCAATGAAGTAGAGTATTAATTCTGCCCATACAAAAAATGGAGGGGGGAGGAGGAGGGGAGAATGCCTCTTTGATGCCAGAGATTCTTCTGAGAGATTAAAAAAAAAACTGACATAAAAGGAAAATTTCTTCTTACATTCCCCTTCTCCTATCAACCCATAGCAGGGAGAAGAAAGAGATTCATTTCCTCCCCCTTCTCTCCTCCACTTTTTCCTTTTCCCCACAGGAAGGTTCCCTAGTTTTTTTCCCTCCTAATTAAGGTCAGCTGCTGGTGGAGAAAACCACTCATTGTTCTCTTTAGAGAGTGGTGGGGCAGACCTGAGTGAGTGGGACATTTGCCTGAATGATAGGCCCCTAGTGCAAAGGTGTTTTGCACCAATAACCCATCACTTGATCTATTTTGAAAACCAGGTTTTGCCAGTCTTCTTCTGGATACAGATTTACTAGTCTTATAGAAGACTGGTAGAGACAGTTCTACCTATTATGGGCTAGAAGGATAAATTGGCAGGAATCTTAATTTTACCCTATATCCGAAATATTCTGTATCAATAAGTGTTGCTAGGGAAGGTTGATAATTAATAGCCACAACATGTGGAAATAATCTACGGTGTGCAAAATAGCATTTGAGTGGGTAAAGTGGTGCTTTCTCACTGCATTGATATGGGATATTCTTCTGTAGGGTGACAGGCAGAGACAAGAAAGTGAAGTGAGCCTTGTTCAATTACATAACCCACTGACACCAGCTGAAATTCTTGACCAAGTATAGCCATGCTCCAAAGAGTCCACATTAATTTAATAATAATAATAATAATAATAATAATAATAATAATAATAATAATAATAATAATAATAATAATAATAATAATAATAATAATAATAATAATAATAATAATAATAATAATAATAATAATAAAGTTGGAAAGGACCTTGGAGGTCATCTAGTCCAACCCCCTCCTCAGGCAGGAAACTCTGTACCATTTCAGACAAATGGCTGTCCAGTCTCTTCTTAAAAACTTTCAGTGTTGGATCATTCACAGCTTCTGGAGGCAGATTGTTCCACTGATTAATTGTTCTAACTGTCAGGAAGTTTCTCCTTAGTTCTAGGTTGCTTCTCTCCTTGATTAGTTTCCATCCTTTGCTTCTTGTCCTGCCTTCAGGAGCTTGACTCCCTCTTCTTTGTGGCAGCCCCTGAGATATTGGAACACCACTATCATGTCAACCCTAGATTGAGACATGCCTGAACATGTCTTTATAATCATAGAGGGGTTATAAGAAGTAGGGCAGCAGCCAATGACAGAATGACTTGGAGGGCAGCTGTCAGAGAGTGGGGAAGAGAAGCATGACCACAAGACTTTATACTAGCCAGCTGGAATGGAAGAATTGCCTCCAATGGGATGAAGCCCATCAGACCAATCACTGAACACTACCGTATGCTGTGGCTGTTCCATTGAAGGAAATTGTTTTCCAACATCTCCCGCTTCCTCAATCTTTCTTTGAACTCACCCATTAACTGTCTTTCCTTCAATTGAAGAGAAAGAGTGTTAGCAGCTTAAACTATCAGTGTTAGTTTAAGGATATTAGTTGTTTCTTCTGAATACTAAGTGATTAGTTAAGTGCCTTGTCATCAGTCTTTAATAAAATTTATAAATTGCATATGAACTATGATTTCATCATTGGACTTCCAGAACACATAACACACAACCACACAGTTCTGTTCTGAGAGATTTGGTGCTGCAGTAGGTCTCATTTTATTAGGCTTTCCCTCTATTACAAAATGTATCCAAGGCCACTTTTTTATACACATTCTAAAAACATTGGCTATAAAAACACAATCTTGGAGGTGCTTATCGCATTACCATTTCAGAGCTACATCCTGCAGCATTCTGCAATGTAGTGACAGCATACTAACTTTAGGTGTTGCAATTCTTCCCAGATGTCCCTGAACTCTCAGAAGCGTACTGTAAATCACCTTTTGATTTCTGCAAACATTTCTGTGATGACCTTAAGTCACACGATCCTTTTTCTCCCTCATCCCTTTTTACTTTCCACCGTTAACATCTCATCTGCAATACAAATATTT
>NW_015393118.1:0-8771 GCF_001527695.2 Protobothrops mucrosquamatus
GAGGGGGAGTCAATCCCCACCCTCCACCCCACCCCGTTCCCCAAAGGTTGACCACCGAAATTTGTTGGCAGGGTTTTTTCCGGATCTTCTTCCTCCTGTGGAATGCTTAGACTCATTTGTGGCAGAAAACAGGGTCATTCTGACCGATGGGAGAGAATTCCTTTTCAATTTTATTTCAAAAGAGAAGAGAATTTAGGGGGAAAAAAAACACGCTCTGGGGCAGGGCACGGAGTGTCCTTGCATTAATTTAGTGACAAGGTGGGCAAAGGTGTTTGTGAGTGAAAGTGGGTGCTTGCACTTTTCCAAATGCCCTGTTTCCTTATATACAGTTATCGCTTCTTTGGAATAAGTTTTGAAACCAAGTTTTCTTTCCTAGAATTCGTGGGAAGGGTATCAGGGGTATCTGGACCGGCTCTTAACTTGCAGCACAGGAAATTTAATCAAGCCTATACACAAGAATGCGGTCGCCTAAAGTCCACATTGCTACTAGATGAGGGTCAGCAGAATTCAGGAGGAGTTGAACGTCAACCATTTGTAAGAACGTAATGACTCTCAGCTAATGACGCACTTAACTCCTTCCCCAGCTTGGCCTGCTCTCCTCCTTCAAACAGGGCTTTTTTTTGTCATAGAATGCCCAGAACGGAGTTCCGGCACCTTTTTTTGGATGGAACCTTGTAGGGTAGGCAAGGCAGGTTGTATGACGTGTGTGAGTTCCAGCATCTTTTTTTTTTAACCAAAAAAAAGCACTGCCTACAAGTACAAGAAAAAAAAATTCAAGAAAGCCTTATTTGGGGTCATAGACTTATCTGAAACCATCTTTCCCCCATTTTGGTCTGATCAGCTCTGCACAAAAGGCCCAACCCTGGAGAATTCCAGATCTTCCCTCCTCTCTCTCTCTCTCTCTCTCTCTCTCTCTCTCTCTCTCTCTCTCTCTCTCTCTCTTGCTCAGAGGCCCCTGACCCTGGAGAAGAAGGGTCAGTCACACGGCCCATCCCATAATTGAGAGCATGTATCTCCTGGGATAGATAGCCAAGCTAAGCCTTGGCCTTACCGGAGGCTGAACAGAGCAAAGATGGCATTTTTTGATTGTCAGGAAAGAAGGAGGTAATTATCTCTAGCGGAGCCATTGGCTGCCTCTCTAATGAAAACGACACCTTGGCCGGGCGTTCTATAAATCACAGCCTTCTATGTGGAAAGGGGGGCTTTCCGCAGTAATTAATGAACCACTATAAAGACATTAAATGCAGACTGTGCATTGATAGACTGCCCTGTCATTCATCTCTATGTCATCTTCTGCTTAGGTGGATACCTGCTCCCAAAGAAGGGTGAATTTCCTGTAGCTCAGAGCTGGCTGTGTGTGTGTGTGTGTTTCTAAGTGTGAAGCAAAAACTAGAAAAACAACTGACAAGGCATTCAGCCATTGTAGTTGAGAAGGTGCCGGCCAACATGCATTCCAAAGTTTTGTTGCATCCATTGGAAATAAAGTTTTATGAGATATGTATATATGGCTGCGAATAGATTGTGGGCGTTTCATCACTGGAGGCTTTTAAGAGGAGATTGGACAGCCACTTGTCTGGAATGGGTATAGGGTCTCCTGCTTGAGCAGGGGGTTAGACTAGAAGCCCTCCAAGGTCCCTTCCAACTCTGTTCTTCTGAACAAAAATGGTGGACCTTTGAACATAACACCCTGCCTGCCATTACATGCAAATTTACCTGCAACCCACAGATGCCTCTTAATGACTACGTTTGATAGCCGTAGCGGTGCCTCAGAACATCTCGAAAACAAGTGAGAAGAATGTAGCTTTCCTTCCTTTTTTGTTTCTGCATCCCTTTGCCGAAGGAATGATTGAGACCTTTTTCTTTCTCACCCTTCCTCTGCATCCTTTGCTGATGGCAGCAAAGATGAAGATCATATGGTTTGTTTATTATTTCCAAAGTTCCTATTCAGTTTTGAAAGAAGTCTAGATCTTTCTTTCGGTCTACTCTAGATTGACCACTGTCCACAAGCCTTCATGAGGTTGGATGGTGAGATGGCCAGTGTCATATTATTATCATTATTATCATCATTATTATTATTATTATTATTATTATTATTATTATTATTATTATTATTATTATTATTATTATTATTATTATTATTATTATTATTATTATTATTATTATTTAAACTGCCAAAACCAAGAGATAGTGGTGTGGACAGAGACATAGGTAGGTTTGAGAGACCTTGAGGTATTTTGTTCAGATCTGGGGCTTGGAGAAAGAAAGTTGGCTTCCCAACCCATCGCTTGGACAAGACAGAGGTTTCCTGCATGGCTGGTAGACAGAGAAAAGGGTCTTTTAGTCCCTTTTCATATTTTCCTACACTTGCGTTATTTCTAGTCTATTATCTCCTCTTCATCCCCAGAAAATCTATGAGGTCTGTGCCTTCCCTTCCTCCCCCGTCCTATTCCCAGTGCTCCTGGAGAATCAGAGGGCAGGGATGTTGTTCACACTTGGCTACTCGCAAAGAAGCCTCCATTCATAGCAAGGCCTCCAGGGCCTGTCAGTGGCAGCTTTGGACAATAGCAACATTAGACACGGAGGCCGAAACTCCAGTTTATGGCGAGGTGGCCTGAATAACCAGTGGTCTTCTTCTTCTGAGTGGTCTTTGCTGGAGGAGGGTAGAAAGGACTTGTTACAGTGTCTTTTTTTCTGAACATCTCAGAAGCCTTGTAACACTCTTAGAAGGTCTAAAGCAAAGAAGGTTGCACAGGATGGGAAAGGAAGGAAGAACGCCGAGGGCCGTGGTGGCAAACCTATGGCACGCGTGCCACAGGTGGCACGCAGAGCCCTCTGTGTGGGCACGCGTACCCTCGCCCCAGTCCTAGGCCTTCAGCTGGGTTTTATAAAACCTTTTCGCTTTAGGCCTCTGCCACTGTTTGAAAAAAAAAAAAAAGGTTCAATCAATTTCAACTTCTCGTGGGAAAAAAAAAGATCTCGCAAAGTTGGAATTGATTGATTGAACTTTTTAGTCCCACCCAGTCTGCCGTTACCACTGCAGCCACGCCCTCCCAATGGGCCACGCCCACCCAATGGGCCACACCCACCCGGCACTCGACGATGCATAAGTGGGTTTTGGGTTGCAGTTTGGGCACTCGGTCTCTAAAAGGTTCGCCATCACTGGCCTAGGGGGATTTGAAATCCCTCACGTCCATCTCTTGAACTTTCTTTCTGTCCTTTAATTTCACTTCCTTTCATACCCTTAGGCCCCAAAGGGTGCCCAGCCCCTGCCCTCTTCCTTCCTCCAGGGAGAAATCTCTGCAGATAACTTGATTGGCAGCAGTTTTTTTTCATGAGGCAACTGGACTTTCTTGTTTTCCTTTGAAGACGTTTAGCTTCTTATCCAAGAAGTTTCTTCTGGATGGTGCGGAATGGAAGGATGTATACTCCCTTGCAGACAGCTGGTCATTTGCCTTCTTTTAGTCGTTGAGGCCACCCGGAGGTTTATTGGTGGAGAGGATGCCTTGGGATTCCATACCGTAAAAGGGATATGCAAAAAGAGGAGAAGGACAAAGTCTATGAGGCAGACCCAGAAGAAGATGGAGAGACAACCTCAATGACACACTACAGCAGCATCAAAGAACAATGGTTGAGGTCTCCAGGAGAGCAAGAACCAGACCGTTGTACGTCCCTTGATAGCTAAGGTGGTTATAGAAGGATAGAGAGATGGGCAGTGAATGAACCATGTCTGCAGCCTCCTTGGAATCCCACCCCTCCATTCAGGCCCAAGGGAAGACTCTTGGACGAGGTCCTCCCTACCTATAAATCGCCCAGAATCACTTCAGTAGTGATATGGGCGTATATAAATTGGATCAATCAATCAATATGCTTGATAATTTTCCCCATCTGCCCTACAGGTCGTCCACGGCTTACAACCATTTCTTTAGTGACCATTTGAAGTTACGACGGCATTGACAAAAGTGGCTTATGCCCTTTTTTTGCACACTTAAGACCCTCGTAGCATCCCCACAGTCACATGATCAAAATTCGGATGCTTAGCAACCGGTTCCTATTTAGGAGGGTTGAGCACCCCGGGGTCTTGTGATCCCCTTTTGCGACCTTCTGACCAGCAAAATCCATGGGAAAGCCAGATTCACCCAACAGCCGTGTTTCTAACTTAACAACCACAGTGATTCACTTAACAACTGAGGCAAGAAAGGTCATAAAATGGGGGCAAACCTCACTTAACAACTCTCTTTGCAACAGAAATGTTGGCCTCGGTTGTGGCTCTAAGTCGAGAACTCTCTGTATTAAGAACTGAAGTTGGTGAACAACTTTTGGAGAGGGGGAGAGGGGGAGATCAGCACCCCAGATTTATTGGGTAGCTACCTCAAGTCACAGGGACTATGGGAAGCCCTGGGGCCTTTAGCAGTGCTTCCCCTGCTCAGGTGGCTGCTTCATGTGTCCTGTTCTTTGCATCTCTGTCCCTCTCCTTCCTTCCCTGACTGGCATTGCTTCCACTTGATCTAATTCTGATCCTCTAGTTTAGTTTAGTTTTATTAAATTTATACCCCGCCCTTCTCCCGGAGGACTCAGGGCGGCTTACAGCCAGTTTAAAAACAATAATACAATACAATACAAAATTTAAAAGTGATTAAAAATAAATATTTAACTAGGCCGCTTCTACTAAAAATTTTGTTAAAACCAATTTAAAATACCCCTAGGCCAGTCCTGCCCGCTGAAATAGCCATGTCTTGAGGGCGCAGCGGAAGGAGGGGAGATCCGGAATCACCCGGATCTCTGGGGGCAGCTCGTTCCAGAGGGTGGGCGCTCCGACAGAGAAGGCTCTCCCCCTGGGGGTCGCCAGCCGACACTGTCTGGTTGACGGCACCCTGAGGAGGGCCTCTCTGTGGGAGCGTATCGGCCGGTGGGAGGTAATCTGTGGCAGAAGGCGGTCTCGGGGGTAACCAGGTCCGATGCCATGGTGCACTTTAAAGATGATAATCAACACCTTGAAGCGCACTCGGAAGGCCACAGGCAGCCTAACCACCTTTGGATTTGCTGTGAGACATTCCACTTAATGTTTCTCTCCTCCCTCTGCAAAATCTGGGCTTCTTCCTGATCACTAATGGTTTTCTGAATGAAAATAGATTGCCCGCTAATAGTTTCTATTTAGTTTTCCACTTAGTTTTCCACGGAGTAAATAGGCTTTGGGTTTTGTGTGTGTGTCTGTGTGTGTTTTTTGAGGTTCGGTCTCCCCAGATGAACATTTGCAGCTTGACCATGAGGTTCGGTTTACACCCAAAATCACTTGAAACCGCTGTCATTGCAACAGTAAATAAAATGTAGGCTGCATCGGTGTCTTTTCTTTCTTTTTTTTTTTTTAAAAAAAGCAGTATTTTATAACACAAGCCATGAATGTTTAATGCAAGCTGCTTTGGCAAAGGTGGTGATTTTTTTTCCCAGGCGCTGTTCATGAAAGACGCATCAGAAAGGGTGCAGACCGGCATATTTTACTTAACATCCTCATCGCTGAATTATTTATGGTCTGCCTTGTTTTATTCATGATAAATATTAATACCGGCGTCTTTAAGAGGTGTGAGTCTTGCAGCGTTTTTTTACCTGGAAGAATGAGAATATTGGCAATGAAGCGACGGGCGTGTTGTTTGGTTCCTTGGGCTGTCCTTGGTCAAATAAACGCTCCGCTTCTGCAGCGTTCCCAGGGAATGGCATTATGTCCTCTCCACAATCTTTTCTAGCAAAACTTGCTAGGATCTAGCAGACTGGGGACAATTTCTTTTCGCGTCTGCTTTGTTGGTGAGCTTCCTATTCAGCAAATTAGAAGCTTGCCCAGGGATCCTCTGGGACTTTGAGAGAACTGTTGTAAGATGAGGACTACCTGTGCTGAGAAGGGTACACCTGAGTTGGTGAGCTACTTGCTTCATGATTTCAGCATAAGAAAACCCCAGAGAAATAAGATCTTGGGTTTAGGAGAAGACATGGTGTGCTGTATCTGTTCTTAAAACTGCACCGTGAAGAAGAACAGGGACTGGAAGGCGTCAGAATCATTTCAAGGGCAGCGCTGAACATATGCTCAGAGGTGCCACCAGGAAATTAAACGATGAAATAATATTAGATTCCCGAAAGAAAGCCTCCGTCTCCGTATACTGTGATTTATGCCTGCTGCAGCCAAGGGAACTGTCGGCAGGTTGCAATATATATAAACAATACCGTGAAATGTCTACGGTATAATAACTTCAAATAACAATCACGATGGAAAGTAATGCCAAGAACCTTCTATAATCATAAAAGTAGGAGGGGAAATGAAGACGGGCAGTTCAGATATGAGCCATTATAGAACTAGATTTACAGACTTGGCTGAACAACAGATTTCATAACAACCCTGATAGCTTTGATGGCTGTTGTTGTTGTTGTTGTTATTCCTCTCCTTTCCCATAGAATTCAGAGTGGTGCATATGGGGATCTCCACTCTTTTTCATAGCAGGGCTTTGGCACTCTCTCCGCCGTTGGGTGAGATCATCCGTCACCAGGGACTGAGATGTCATCAAGATGCTGATGATGCTCGACTGTGTATCTCAGTCCGTGGTGAGTTAAGCCTTCTCCGTGGTGGCTCCCTCCCTCTGGAACATCATCCCTCTGGAAATTAGATTGGCCCCCACCTTGACACTCTTTTGTAAGGCCATGAAGACGTGGTTCTGCCAGCGGGCCTGGAGAACCCAGAGCAGAATGGAGCTCATTAAATGGCTGGTATGGGTGTATGTTGTCTGGGGTGGGGTGTTATTATTTTATTATTTTAATTTTTTTTACTATTTTTATTCCTTTTGTGTTGTGTGTTGATTTCCCGTAAGCCGCCTTGAGTCTCGGTGAGCGAGTTGACAGTGATATAAATTTTCTAAATAAATAATAGACCAAGTTAGCACTATGTTGGTAGTCCTGTTGACTTTACAACAGTTCCTTTAGTGACCGTTCATAGTTACAACGGCACTGAAAAAAGTGACTCGGGACCCTTTTTCACACTTACGTGGCAGCATCTCCAGGGTCACATGATCAAAATTTGGACACTTGGCAACTGGTTCACATTTATGACGGTCGCAGTGTCCCCGGGGGTCACGTGATCCCCTTTTGTGACCATCTGACGAGCAAAGTCAATGGTGGAAGCCAGATTTGCTTAACAACCTAGTTACTGACTTAACAACTGCAATGATTCACTTAGCAACTGTGGCAAGAAAAGTCGCAAAATGGGTCAAAATTCACTTAACAAATGTCTCGCTTAGCAACAAAAATTTTGGGCTCAATTGCCATCATAAATCGAGGACTACCTGTAGTCATGTTGGATCTGGTTCCCCCAATCCAACGTGTGAATGTCTACAGTCCACCGTCCCTAAAATCTAAGCATGTTGATGTTCAGCCTCACTAGAGCACAGCAAGGTACAGGGAAAATAAAACCACACAACGCTACTTCCATTGTGCTTCTACCCTGGTTTGTTGATGCTCAGAACTCTTTTCTTAATGCAATAAAACGCCATTAGTGTTGAAGGGGCTTCTCTGATTTAATAAAGTGTTCCCAAATTGCATTAAAACCAGGTTTGGGTTAGGTTTCCCTTTGGGATGAGGAGGAGGCAAGAGAAGGAAGGGCTAAGGCTGAATCAGCATGCAAGGACTTCCCCTGAAACCCAGCAATCTGGCACTTAGAGCCGGGGAGGTGGGGAGGGGGAAGGGGGGGTGAGGCAGCCCATCTTTAATGTATGAACCGACAGGAGAAGCCTCCCATCTGTTGGAGCCCAATGGGACTCTGAAGGTGAGTGATGAATCTTGTCTGACATCTTGGTCCTCTCCCTTTAAAGAGAGGCAGTAGTGTTCCCTTTGATGTACTGTTGCAGGGAAAAGATGGAGGCGCCCACGTGCACACGTGGGTTAACTCTTTAACTCTGTTGTCGCCTGAAGGCATCTTGCAGGGGACAACAGAGGGGAAGCAGAACCAAAAGACACCCTTTTGCCATGGGGGTGGAGAGCCAGCAGACAGAGTGATTTTTTCCCCCAGGGTTGGGTTGGCCAGGAACTTGGGGAAGGGTTAGATGAAAAGAAGCCCCCCCCTTCCTTTCCTTGAAGGCTTCTGTTCTATTTAACGAATAGGCTAGGCTAGGCTAGGCTAGGCTAGGCTAGGCTAGGCTAGGCTAGGCTAGAATAGAATAGAATAGAATAGAATAGAATAGAATAGAATAGAATAGAATAGAATAGAATAGAATAGAATATGAATGGAATGGAGAATAGAATAGAATAGAATAGAATAGAATAGAATAGAATAGAATAGAATAGAATAGAATAGAACATGAATGGAATGGAGAATAGAATATGAATGGAATGGAGAATAGAATAGAATAGAATAGAATAGAATAGAATAGAATAGAATAGAATAGAATAGAATAGAATAGAATAGAACAGAATATGAATGGAATGGAATGGAGAATAGAATAGAATATGAATGGAATGGAGAATAGAATGGAATGGAATAGAATATGAATGGAATGGAGAATAGAATGGAATGGAATAGAATATGAATGGAATGGAGAATAGAATAGAATAGAATAGAATAGAATAGAATAAACAGAGTTGGAAGGGACCTTGGAGGTCCTCTAGTCCAACCCCCTGCTTAGTCAGGAAACCCTATACCATTTCAGACAAATGGTTATCCAATCTCTTCTTAAAACCTTCTAGTGTTGGAGCATTCACAACTTCTGGAGGCAGGTTTTTCCTTGATTTATTTATTTATT
>NW_015393118.1:11700-15591 GCF_001527695.2 Protobothrops mucrosquamatus
TGTTTACAAAGATCCTATGATCCTTGTGGGACCTGAGAACTTGACCCTGACGGTGCACCAGACTGCCATCTTGGAATGCATCGCAACTGGGAACCCCAGGCCTATTGTCTCCTGGAGTCGACTTGGTGGGTATTCCAAATCTATAGCTGTCCTCTTAATTTTTTTGACCACAAAATGGGGGCACCCTGATCCATTTTTTAAAAAAAAAATATTGTTATCCCACCTTTATTGTTTTTTTCTAAATAACCCAAGATGGTGAATGGCGAATTCTCCTTTCTCCATCTATTTTATCCACAACATTAACCCTTTGAGGTGACTTGGCTGAGAGAGAGAGGGACTGGCCTAAGGCAGGGGTAGGAAAAGAGCCAAGGTTGCCTACCCCTGGCCTAAGGTCACCCAACTGGCTTTCGTGGCAGGACTAGAACTCACAGTCTCCCACATTCTAGCCTGGTGCCTCAACCTCTAGATTAAGCTGGCTCTATATTTTTATGGTTCATGAACCCACTCTCTTTTGCTCTAGCAAATATGAGTTCCTGGTGGGTACGGTTAGGAAACAATCATTGATAGAAAATAGGTACAAAATTGACTTGTTTTGCCAGTTGGTATGCGAGTATCTTGCAAGTAACACACCTACCATGGCAGCCATTTTGTGAGAGTGCCCGTAAAATGTTCTCAAAATGCTAAATATGATCTCTGGTTCCCAAAAGTTGAACAATCCTGTTGTAGGTGATTTTCAGAGGAAAATGGATTCAGTTTATATAGGAGGTTCAGCAAAATACAAATCCACTTGAGGGCTTGGTTGCTAGGTTAAAAGTTAATACTTTTTAAAGTCACTGTAGGAGGGAAGCTCAAATTAACTTTTCATGGTAAAAAAGCAGAAGGATTAAGTAAATCTTTCCCAGCAAACAAATCTTGCTAAAAGATCTAGCTGCTCGTGGAAAGCTTGTGTCTTTTAATAAAATTGATTGGTTAGAAAAAGCGTTATTGAATTTTTCTGATTTAATACTTCTGAACTAACTAAAGTCTCAATTAACAGCTTACTCGGGGGGGGGGACAAACAAACTTACAAATACAAAGGGAAGATCCCCCCCCCCAAGATGAATGGTGAGTTCAGTTTTTCCCCCTGAAAAAGAGAAAGACTCTTTGCTACTCCTGTTGGAATTGCATATTCATCTTTCTAACACCTTGTTCCCTTCAACAGATGTACACACACTCAGGTGCCTCTTTCAGAATACACGGCAATTATCTGTGCTTCTTTTCTTTGAAAGGCTGGCAGATAAACGCTCCTCTTACAGGTTTCTTGTGGTCTGACATCCATAAAAGGATCACAGACTTAACAAGTCTGTTCTTTAGAGAATTGGAAATGCGAGCAAAAAGGAAAAAAGACCCAGAATATTGGAATACTGTCAGACTTTGGGAGGAGGGGGGGTGTAGTGAGAAATAAATAACTAAGCACTACCCTCCTCTCCCCAACCCCCCCCCCATATGACAGCAGTAGAGCCCAATTAACTGGATAATGTATTGGCACAGGACTCTGCCGTTTCTCCCCCCCCCCCTTTTCTGGCTGACAACTCTCTCAGTTCCCCTGAATATTTTAGAAACAATAACATCCATTTCAGCTTTGCTGCCATCCAGTATTTCCACCCTTTCAGTCACCTTTTTTCCCCTCCAAGGGCAGAGAGATGGGAGTTGGGGTGTGGAGTGTAAATAATTTGTTCAGGATTTTCCGTTGCAAGGTGCAATTGAGCCGAATCTGAATTTTAGCGCAGACCTTTATGTCAGACACTCCCGGCAAACCAATTCCACTTCTTAAATGCTAGGCAGATTTTGCTTTTAAGTTTTCTTTTTACTGTGTACTAGGTGCAGTCAGCCAGCTGTTTAATGGCAGAAATTCTTGGACAATGAATGCCTGGCCCTCCTTCCCCAGAAGCTAGAAAACTTAAAAGGGCCTTCCCCAGTTTTGCTGAACCCACCCACTCCCCAAAACAGCTTTGAAATGAAAATAGTTTGAGGTGGGTCTGCCCCACCGTTACACTGAACTGAGAAATGTTTAATTCCTGAATTAATAAATGTTTTCTGAATTGCCCCAAATCCTGAAATACGAACTAACTCAATGGTTTTAAGTTTGTGTAATCTTTGGGGGGGACATGGGGGAGTCATTTCAGCTTATTTCCACTCCCGTTGGAAGAAGATGTTCCATTTATGGGTAGTGCTCAAGTTATGATCATAATAAAGCCTGTTCATCATGGTGATAACTTACGAGGGTCGTAAATCAAGTCACATGATCAACCTGATTTTGACTCGTTTGACAGGGTTGCGTGTGAGACGCGCACTTTGCAATTCTACTTTAAAGGAGGGTAATCCCAACTGGCTTGGTCAGCCTGCAAGCAGGACAAGGGGGGGACCATCTTACTTCTTTCTTTCCTGTTCCAGACGGGCGCCCAATTGGTGTGGAAGGAATTCAGGTCCTTGGAACCGGCAATCTCATGATTTCAGACCTCACCGTGCAGCACTCTGGGATATACGTGTGTGCGGCCAATAAGCCTGGCACGAGGGTGAGGAGGACAGCTCAAGGAAGACTCGTGGTGCAAGGTAAGACTCCTAACTGCGGAAATGCTTCTTCCCACCACAGGGGACCTTCAAATGGGTCTCCTTGAATTTTATTCCTCAGTCAGTTGAATCAAGGAGTGACTTTGTCCCATCCGTTCAGAATTTCCCTTTCTACTTAAGAACATTAACAAGCATCAGGTTTCAACTGCAAGCGTTTCTGGCAGTCCACGAGAAAATGCTGTGCTTTAGCTGGAGTTCACTGAGTTGCAAGTGGACAAAACAAATTGTTTCCTCTTGGTTGTTTCTCCATTTCCGTTTCCTTCTTCTGCTTCTCCGTCTCCTTTTCCTCCCTCTTTCTCCTTCTTCTCTTCCTTCTTCGTTCCCCTCCTCTTCCGTTTATTACAACAATGTTGTTTCCTTCTCTCTTCTTTCTTTGTGTTATTTTAGCTGCACTTAATCCTCTCCAAAGGTTTAAAGGCGGCTATTCAGTGATCTCAGGAGGACTATTTAAAAAGGGATCCAGAAGTCACAGTTTGCCTGCAGCTTCCCCTCCCTCATCTAAGAGAGCATTGATAATGTTGTCAAGGAGGCAAAGAACATCATGTCCCTTACGATACAATTGCACAAGTGACACACAGAGATAATCCTTGAACTTATGACCACAAGTTGGGAGCAGAACCTGCAATGCTAAGTAAAGATTCATTGTCCTTAAGTTGCAACCAATTTTACAACCTTTTTGCTGCCATTGTTAAGCGAATCTGGCCTTGTCAGAAGCCTCCTGGGAAGGTCGCAAATGGTGACCACATGACCCAGGATGCTGGAATCATCTTTGATAACCAGCTGATTGCCAAGTGCTCAAATTTTGATCACATGATCATGGGGAGACTGGGACAGTTGTAAGTATGAGGCTGATTATAAGTCACTTTTTTCAGCATCGTCATAACTTATTCCATGGAATAAGACCCTGTAGGAGAAGAGTCATATTCATCTCTGGTAGCAAATATCAGGCATGTCTGGTAATATTTTTTTTCAACTGACATGTTTGATTCAATGCATAAGCTTTCCGGATCAAGCCCATGACATAAGAGTCAGCCCTTCAATGCATCCGATGAAGTGAGCTTCACTCATCAAAGCTAATGCCCTTTTCGTAAAGTTTTTTGAGTTTTGCTGAGAGCAGTCAGGCAAAGTACTGCCTATGCAGGTGTAGTTCTTAACCATTAGTAAATGGACTAAATAAAAGTTGCTTGGTTTGTTTGTTTTCTGGTTCTGTTCTGAAAGAAGAAGGAGAAGGAGAAGGAGAAGGAGAAGGAGGAGGAGAAGGAGGAGGAGGAGGAGGAGGAG
>NW_015393119.1:0-2027 GCF_001527695.2 Protobothrops mucrosquamatus
AGTTAGGTTATTTCCTGAAGTCACTTTCTCTGGCTCGTACTTTACGTACAGCTCTTCAGACTGCCAACCGAATGACTGGCACCAGAAGGGCATTAAGTCAGGGCATATATGGTACCTAAAATTGCAACAATGGATTTCCCTCTGTTCCTTGGAAATAAGATCCCCTGACCTTAGTAAGACCTGTTTCAGAGAAGACCTATATAGGATGGCTCTGTGGAGAAATTAAACAGGTAAATGACCCCAAAAAAAAAATCGTGATTCTAAAGGCCATCGCTCCACTCTATGCCATGCAGGGCACAAAAGGACACTATCCGGAACCAAAAACAATAGAATAGAATAGAATAGAATAGAATAGAATAGAATAGAATAGAATAGAATAGAATAGAATAGAATAGAATAGAGCTGGAAGGGACCTTGGAGGTCTTCTAGTCCAGCCCCCTGCTCAAGCAGGAGAACCTATACCATCTCAGACAGATGAATGTCCAGTCTCCTCTTAAAAACCTCCAGTGATGGAGCGCCCATGATTTCTGGAGGCAGGCTGTTCCACTGGTTGATTGTCCTCACTGTCAGGAAGTTTCTCTTTAATTCCAGGTTGCTTCTCTCTTTGGTCAGTTTCTGTCCATTATTTCTTGGATCAGAATTGAACTGAAAAGGACCTTAGAGATCTTCTAGTCCAACCCCCCTGCTCAAACAGGAAACCCTATACCATTTCAGACAAGTGACTATCCTTAGTCTCTTCTTAAAAACCTCCAGTGATGAAGCACCTACAACTTCTGGAGGCAAGCCGTTCCACTGGTTGATTGTCCTCCCTGTCAGGAAGTTTCTCCTTAATTCCAGGTTGCTTCTCTCTTTGACCAGTTTCCATCCATTCTTTCTCGTCCTTCCCTCTGGTGCTTTGGTGAACAGCCTGGCCCCCTCTACCTTGTGGCAGCCCCTCAGATACTGGAATACTGCTATCATGTCTCCCCTATTTCTTTTTTTGCCCACCTCTGCAATTGTGCACAATCTCATCAAGAAAGGAAGAGTTGCAAAGCTTAATGACCATCCTCCTGTTAGGGAAATAGCCTCATATTGCTAACTTAAGCATGCAGCCTGTGGACGCTTGGTATTCTATGCGCAAAACCTACCGGTTTTGAATTAATTTTGTAGCAGATGAAGGAGATATGAGATCCTTGAGTTTAATCCTCACGAAATGAAGAAGAAGTCTGTGAATGCAGTTGAAAAAAATTTTGCTTTTCCTTTTGTTTACCTACGTAATCTTGATGGGTCACGGAAAAGAAATAAGGCAGTTTCTGTTCATTTTCAGCTGAGGGCCAGGTCCATCTCCTGACACGAGCCAGAGGAATTAATACGTTTATATACCAAAGGGGATTTTAGGAGTCTGATGTTCTTAAGCTTGGAAAGAAAAACATAACAAAACAACCTTTCCGAATTTGTTTGTCTACTTCTTAGCAAAGTTTCCCACTGCAGCATCAGAGAAAATCAATGCCAGCAAAGGGAATGGCCAGCTAAGCCACTAAAAGCTTATTCTCTGCCTTTTCGTTGCTGGTGATGCAAAGGTGCTGTCAAAGCTGCCACAAGTTAAACCTCTAAACAGAAATGATCCTTCATCCCATTTGTTGAGAAAGATGTAATTTATTAGAGCAGAGTCCCCCAAACTTTTAGGCCTTGGGGACCAGCGGAAGGGGAGGGGAGGGTTCTAGGCCAGGGATAGGCAACCTTGGCTCTTTTATGACTGGTGGACTTCAACTCCCAGAATTCCCGAGCCAGCCATGCTGAGGGGAAAGGGAGAGGTTTCCAAGCTGAGCCATGCTGGCTCAGGAATTCTGGGAGTTGAAGTCCACAAGTCATGAGGGGGCCATAGTTCCCCCATGCTGGCTCAGGAATTCTGGGAGTTGAAGTCCATGAGTCATGAGGGGGCCATAGTTCCCCCATGCTGGCTCAGGAATTCTGGGAGTTGAAGTCCATGAGTCATGAGGGAGCCATAGTTCCCCCACGCTGGCTCAGGAATTCTGGGAGTTGAAGTC
>NW_015393119.1:4431-15587 GCF_001527695.2 Protobothrops mucrosquamatus
GAAGGAAGGAAGGAAGGAAGGAAGGAAAGAAGGAAGGAACGAAGGAAGGAAGGAAGGAAGGAAGGAAGGAAGGAAGGAAGGAATGATAGCAACAGCAATAGCACTTACATTTATATACTGCTTCTAGTGCTTTACATCCTTCTCCAAGCAGTTTACAGAGTCAGCATATTATCCCCAACAATCTGGGTCCTCATTTTACTGACCTTGGAAGGATGGAAGGCGGAGTCAACCTTCAGGATCGAAATACTGGCAGTCAGCTGAATTAGCCTGCAATACTGCATTCTAACCATTGTGTCACCACAATGATAGAATAGAATAGAATAGAATAGAATAGAATAGAATAGAATAGAATAGAATAGAATACGGAATACGGAATACGGAATACGGAATACGGAATACGGAATACGGAATAGAATAGAATAGAATAGAATAGAATAGAATAGAATAGAATAGAATAGAATAGAATAGAATAGAATAGAATAGAATACGGAATACGGAATACGGAATAGAATAGAATATGGAATACAGAAGAGAAGAGAAGAGAAGAGAAGAGAAGAGAAGAGAAGAGAAGAGAAGAGAAGAGAAGAGAACTGGAAGGGACCTTGGAAGTCTTCTAGTCCAGCCCCCTGCTCAAGCAGGAGAACCTATACCGTCTCAGACAGGTGAGATGTTGCAGTAGTCAAGACAAATGTAAGCCCAGTGTGGATACCACCCACCAAATATTAACCGGCTCACGAAGAGATTAGATCAAATGTTGCAAAGGTGCTCTTGCTATCTATGAATCAAGTAAGAATCAAGAAGGGTCATCTGTCTGCACACCTGCACTTTTAGGGAGGAGGGGGTAGACCAGCCTCATTCCAAACAGGCTAAACTTCCATCTCCCAAGTCCACTTTTTTTTTTAACTAACCAAAAACATCTTCATTCTGCCTGGAATGAATGTAGGTTTGTTCTTCCTTTAACTCTCATATTATTGAACTTGAGCGTAGCATGTATGGATGGCCATGACACAAACAATTAAAATGAAATCTGTAATGCAGTACGCATTCAGCCGCCAACTTTCCCACAGGCTCTTCAACGCAGCCATAATTTGTTTCCCTGACTTGGCAACCCTGACTTGCACGTCCATTAAGAGCTTCTGGCCATGCATTGTGTGTTTGTGTGCTCAGATGTTTCTACAAGTTGCTGACCGGGAGATTCTCAAAGCCTCAGAGTGAAATAAAAACGGAGTGAGGCACTCTAAGAAAAGAATCTGCACTAATTCTTTTGTCATCACCCACGTGGTGAGGTGACAAACATTCTCGCCTCACTGCTATTTTGACATCACAATTTTGGAGGATGCTAGAAGATGCCAGAAGTCGCCATGGGCATCTTGCCTTGAAGAATTATGTAAAGTGAATGGATGCCTCCCATTCCAGTGAGTCCACTTGGCCATAACTGTTATGATCACAGATTATTATTATTATTATTATTATTATTATTATTATTATTATTATTATTATTATTATTATTATTATTATTATTATTATTATTACTATTATTGATCATCGCACACTCAGCCAGATGTTCAGACTGGATTTGGCATTTTGTCTGCCTATCGAGTCCTTCCCAAGGACCTGGGATAGGCAGATGTGGATGTTTGATGTTATTACAGATCTCGTCGCAGGGTGGAAGCAGTTCCTAGTAAGGCTGCCTTTTGCAATTGACTAATGGCGAATTTGTCAATGCCAATGATGGTGTTCAAGTGGTGCTCCAGTTGTTTTGGGATTGCACCCAAGGCACCTATTACTATTTGTACTACCCTTGCTTGCCTTTGCCACAGTCTCTCTATTTCTATTTATAGGTCTTTGTATTTTGTTATCTTCTCCAGTTCTTTCTCTTCTATTCTGCTGTCTCCAGAAACTGCCACGTCCACTATCCAGACATTTTTGTCTTTCTTATCAACAATTGTTAAGTCCGGGGTGTTATGTTGCAGGTGCTTGTCTGTTTGAATTCTGAAGTTCCAGAGCAGTTTAACTTTATCATTTTCTATGACTTTCTCTATTTTATGATCCCACCAGTCCTTGCTTACAGGCAAATGATATTTCTTGCAGATCTTCCAATGAACCATTGTTGCTACTTCGTCATGCCGCTGCTTGTAGTCAGTCTGTGCGATCTTCTTGCAGCAGCTTACCAGGTGGTCCACTGTTTCTTCAGCTTCATAGGCGGCACTTACTGTCTGTTGCTGTCTTCTCAATTTTGACTTTATATGCATTTGTCCTTAAGGCTTGGTCTTGTGCAGCCAGAATTAGACCCTCGGTCTCTTTCTTCAATTTTCCTGCTCTTAGCCATTGCCAGGTCTTGTTATTATCTGCTTTCCCAGCTATTTTTTTTATGTACTGGCCATGTAGTGCTTTGTCTTCCCATGCCTCTATTCTGTTCTTCATTTGGTCTTTCTTGTAGGCCAGTTTGGTCTCTCCAGTAGTCAGTAAGCCTTCCTGATATACTAATTTCAGTGCATCTTCATCACTGTCCTTCAGATATTCTTCCAAAGCCATTTCTTCTTCTTCAACCATTATTATTATTATTATTATTATTATTATTATTATTATTATTATTATTATTATTATTATTATTATTATTATTATTATTATTATTATTATTATTATTATGGAGTGTGTCTATGTGTCTCATTTTTAGAAGACAAAGTTTGGATCGTCTGAGTTTTGTGCGATCCTTGTGTGAAAACTCAACACTGCACTGTATTCTATGCTTGTTTATTTTCTGCCTTAACCAGAATAGAGCTGGAAGGGACCTTGGTGGTCTTCTAGTCCAATTCCCCACTCAAGCAGGAGACCCTATGTCATTTCAGACAAGTGGCTGTCTCCTCTTAAAAACCTTGGAAGGAAGGAAGGAAGGAAGGAAGGAAGGAAGGAAGGGACCTTGGAGGTCTTCTAGTCCAACCTCCTGCTCAAGCAGGAGACCCTATCCCATTTCAGACAAGTGAACAATTAACCAATGGAACAACCTGCCTCCAGAAGCGGTGAATGCTCCAACACTGGAAGTTGTTAAGAAAAGACTGGACAGCCATTTGTCTGAAATGTTGTAGGATTCCTGCCTGAGCAGGGGGTTGGACTCGATGACCTCCAAGGTCCCTTCCAACTTTATTATTATTATTATTATTATTATTATTATTATTATTATTATTATTATTATTGTTGTTGTTGTTGTTGTTGTTGTTGTTGTTGTTGTTATTATTATTATTATTATTATTATTATTATTATTATTATTATTATAAAAACCTCGAGTGATGAAGCACCCACAATGTCTGAAGGCAATGCTGTTCCACTGGCTAATTGTCCTCGCTGTTAGGAAGTTTCTCCTTAATTCCAGGTTGCTTCTCTCCTTAATTAGTTTCCATCCATTGTTTCTTGTCCTGCCTTCTGCTGCCTTGGAGAATAGCTTGACCCCCTTGTCTTTGTGGCAGCCCCTTCATGTCATGTCATGTCAAGAACACTTGGTTACTGTTTCCTTTTCCTGACTCTCCCCCACTCCTATTTCAACCCAATCAAGCAAAGTTGTTCTTTGATTGATTTTGGCACTGAGTTATTAGCCTTTTAAAAGTCCAAGGTATATATGTTTCTTGTTTGGACTGTCTTAGATTTGCACAAAATGAATGTGCGCCTATTAAGATTACTGGCAACACAGCAATCACTAATGATTCACTGATCAATTCATCTTTGCCTGTCAGGTTGAAAACAGAATTACACTTCACAGAGGGAAGAAATATTTTTTGGGCAAAGGGGACGAAAAAGAAAAAAATTATCTCACCTCTCTTACAAACTCCCTACTAATTATCGGGTTTTGTCAAAAGGGAAATTTCAAAGTAAACTCTGACAAACCTGCACCCTACAGACATCTAAGAAGAAGAAGCTGCATTCTGAATTATTGTCCTTTGTTCAATAAATGGAGCATCAGCAACATAGAAATCTTCAAATCACCTTGCTTTGCTTCTGCGTTCTGGACAACTTGAAGCTTCCAATGGCCTTAAGAATACATTTTCAGAATAATTTGCAATAAGAGCCCTGGTGGCGCAGTGGTTAGAATGCAGTATTGCAGGCTAATTCTGCCGACTGCCAGCAGTTCGATTCTCATTGGCTCAAGGTTGACTCAGCCTTCCATCCTTCTGAGGTTGGTAAAATGAGGACCCAGATTGTTGGGGGGGGGACAATAGGCTGGCTCTGTAAACATCTTAGAGAGGGGCTGTAAAGCATTGTGAAGAGGTATATAAGTCTAAGGGCTATTGCTAGTGCTATTGTTCTTTCTTTTCTCCTTCCTTCCTTCCTTCCTTCCTTCCAACCATCCATCCACCCACCCATCCACCCATCCATCCATCCATCCATGGTATGCAGTGGTTAGAATGCAGCATTGAATGTAGACTCTGCCTACTGCCAGGAGTTCGAGCCTGACCGCATCAAGGTTGACTCAGCCTTCCATCCTTCCGAGGTCTGTAACATGAGGACCCAGATTGTTGGGTGGCAACATGCTGACTCTGTAAACTACTTAGAGAGGGCTGTAAAGCACTGTGAAGCGTTATATAAGTCTAAGTGATATTGCTAGTGGTCTTGTTCTTCCTTTTATCCTTCCTTCCTTCCTTCCTTCCTTCCTTCCATCCATCCATCCATCCATCTATCCATCCATGGTATGCAGTGGTTAGAATGCAGCATTGAAGGCAGACTCTGCCCACTGCCAGCAGTTTGATCCTGACCGGCTCAAGGTTGACTCAGCCTTCCATCCTTCCCAGGTCGGTAAAATGAGGACCCAGATTGTTGGGTGGCAACACGCTGACTCTGCAAACTGCTTAGAGAGAGCTGTAAAGCACTGTGAAGTAGTATATAAGTCTAAGCACTAAGTGCTAATACGCAAGCCATAAAGTGACTAGGAAATGAGTGACTGACTGAAAGATTCCTGATCCGGGAAAGACCATATTTGATGTGATGGATGAAGCTGTGCAAAGTGACTGAACTTTGCTTGAATTTACCCAAAATAGAGGAATCCATCACCTCTCTGGGATATTATTGCCAGGCCAACTCAGGCCAACATACTGAGGGAAGTTAGCCCAAAGAAGGAAATATTAAAAGGGCAGGAAAATATATTTTTCACCAAAAGGATTTTTAAAAGCATTTTTTGAAAAGCAGAAAACAAACCTGGCCCCAAATTTCTTTGCCCCAAGCAGGAGCCAGCCCTATACAAATGCAGATGTAAAACCATCAGGAAGGTTGGAGCCAGGGAACTCTAGAAGACAAAGAAACTCTTAAGAGTCATTAGCACCATCCCCAGGGAAGCAGGAGATGACTTTTGGGACATAATAGGACTGAACCACAGATACTAAGGCCTAGAAAAGCACTCAGACTCAGTTCAAAGTTCATGCCACAGGAAGAGGAAACTATTCCAAACAAAAAGCTAAAGAGGGTATAAAAAGCTACTGCCCATGTGCTCAGCCCTTCTTCTCTCCTCTGCTCTTTCCTGAAGAACCATCTTTCTGCTTCTGCAATAAACTGCAACTATCTTCCCAAAGCAGTCGCCATGTTGCTTATTTATTCCCAGCTTGGATGAACCAGGATGAAGACTTTACTTCTGACAATACTTTAGGACAGTTTTTTTATATATATTTGATCAGAATCTGTTTTCCTACAACGTCGTTTCTTATTCCGTGTCCTGCACCCTAGAAATGAAGGAGCAACCCTTGACATCTGTTTGTGGGGCAGCCTTTAAATATTTAGAGTTCTATCATACTTATCCGCCAAAATTCCTTAATCTCTTGTGGAAGGACTCGGGATTTCACCTATTTGTTCTTTCACCCGTCTACCGTTCTGATACATCAGCCTTTGACTCCTTCCGCATGGACTGCATACAATAGAAGCTACCACTGCTAGTGAGGATTTTACAAGTGGGAGCTTGTCAAAACACGTTCAATACCTTTTCCTCTCTGCAGGTTTCTGGAAAACTCATCCAGCTTTTCATGAGAAAGGTTGCCAACCAAGTTTATCCACCAACGAGCAGTGTTGAAATGGCATCCTTGCAAATCCTGGGATGTGTCACACAGCTTGCACCCAACCCAGAAATCTACCGAGAAGCCAAGGACGTGATAGAAGAATCTTAATGGCTTTACTGTAAAGGGTTTTTTATCTCTGCAGCTGAAAGGAATCCAATTCCTTAATGCTGGATGGGAAAGCCTATTTATTGGCCTGATTTGTATCAAGGGTTTATGATATAGCATCAATTACTCCAAGAATTAGCAATCCTGGTGTTTCAGGAATGGAAGTGAGCAAATGAGTGGCTTAAATTACACTAATATCTTTTCTGTCCAAAAGGGTAAAGACATTAATGTGGTTTCCCAAAAATAATGGGTGCAGCCTTTGCAGATTATTTTCCTGTAGACCTTTTCCCAATGAGCCGAGAAGGGCAACTTTTTTCAGCCTTGTATTCATGTGGTTATTGTTATTATTAAAACTGTTGTCCTCCGTCTCCTTTGTAAGGTCGGGGGAAGGAGGACTGTGGAGAATGTTAATTGTGGGGAGGGGGGAAAGAGCAGAATTACCATTCATAAAATTCAGAGCACAATCCATGGAGGGGGGCTTCAGAGGAAGGAAAGATGGTTTTACAGTAGATATCCAATTTTGCTCAGCCCACCATCACAGAAATTTTGCCAAGGAGTCACAGCATTTTGCTCCTGAATCGGGGATGAATTCATTGATACCTGCAAGGTAGAATGTCACTTTGCAAATTAAACATTCAGAGAAGTGTCACTTCCCCACCTAAACTGCAAAGAAGTTATTGGCCGGAAAGCATCCCAAGCAAATGTCAGAAGTAAAGTCTTCATCCTGGTTCATCCAAGCCGGGAATAAATAAGCAACATGGCGACTGCTTTGGGAAGATGGTTACAGTTTATTGAAGAAGCAGAAAGAGCAGAGGAGAGAAAGCTGAGCACATGGGCAGTAGCTTTTTATACCCTCTCTAGCTTTTTGTTTGGAATAGTTTCTTCTTCCTGTGGCATGAACTTTGAAGTGAGTCTTGAGTGCTTTTCTAGGCCTTAGTATCTGTGGTTCAGTCCTATTATGTCCCAAAAGTCATCTCCTGCTTCCCTGGGGATGGGGCTAATGACTCTTAAGAGTTTCTTTGTCTTCTAGAGTTCCCTGGCTCCAACCTTCCTGATGGTTTTACATCTGCATTTGTATAGGGCTGGCTCTTGCTTGGGGCAGAGAGATAGATTTGGGGCCAGGTTTGGTTTCTGCTTTTCAAAAAATGCTTTTAAAAATCCTTTTGGTGAAAAATATATTTTCCTGCCCTTTTAATATTTCCTTCTCTGGGCTAACTTCCCTCACAAACAACTTCAAATTTAGGCGAAGAATCACACATTTCTTCAAAGCAATGCCAAGAACACTGGGACGTTCTACGCAGTTTTATTTTTAACAACATTGCCTCCAGGCACACGCTCCTTCACTTCGTCCCCTAGTTATTTTTTCTGGCCTCCTTAAGGAAATGGCCTTAGCATGCCAGAGAGTAAAAGCACTGGGGAACTGTAAATTGATAAACTCCAGGGCTAATTCTTGCTGACTTAAATCTCTCTGAGTCTGATCAAAACAGTGCTGGTGGCTTCTGTGAACGATTATCTTTACCATGCTGAGTTTGCATTGCTTGCATTTTTATGCTTTATTGGTAGCCATAATTCTGGTGTGCTAATTTACTGGCAATTATCCGTATAGACAGCGAAAACAGTTGGCAGTTGTCCCACCAATACCTGGGTTTGGGAATAATAAAGCTACACTCGCGGGCAGGTCTCGTGGAGACCATCAACATCAAATGATCAACAACTTCTGGTCAAGTGCAGATCTGATTAAGCCATCTTTACAATATGCTTCATTTAGCATTGGCCCCAAGCAACAGCAATAGCAGTTAAACTTATAAACCATGTCACAGTGCCTTACAGGCCTAAGTGGTTTACACAGTCAGCCTATTGCCCCCCCCCCCAACAATCTGGGTCCTCATTTTACCGACCTGGGAAGGATGGAAGGCTGAGTCAACCTTGAGCCGGTCAGGATCGAACTCCTGGCAGTGGGCAGAGTCAGCCTTCAATGCTGCATTCTAACCACTATGTACCATGGATGGATGGACGAATGGGAAAAAGGAAGAACATTAGCAATAGCCCTTAGACTTATATACCTCTTCACAATGCTTTACAGCCCCTCTCTAAGATGTTTACAGAGCCAGCCTATTGCCCCCCCAACAATCTGGGTCCTCATTTTACCAACCTCAGAAGGATGGAAGGCTGAGTCAACCTTGAGCCAGTGAGAATCGAACTGCTGGCAGTCGGCAGAATTAGCCTGCAATGCTGCATTCTAACCACTGCGCCACCAGGGCTCTTATTGCAATTTATTCTGCAAATGTATTCTTAAGGCCATTGGAAGCTTCACATTGTCCAGAATGCAGAAGTAAAGCAAAGTGATTTGAAGATTTCTGTGTAGCTGATGCCCCATTTATTGAACAAAGGACAATAATTCAGAATGCAGCTTCTCAGTCATTCATTTCCTAGTAACTTTATGGCTTGCCTATTAGCATTTAGTGCTTAACTTATATACTGTCTCATAGTGCCTTAGAGCCCTCTCTAAGTGGTTTACAGAGTCAGCCTATTGCCCCCAACAAACTGGGTTCTCGTTTTACCAACCTGGGAAGGATGGAAGGCTGAGTCAACCTTGAGCCAGTCAGGATCGAACTCCTGGCAGTGGGCAGAGTCTGCCTTCAATGCTGCATTCTAACCATTGTGTACCATGGATGGATGGATGGAAGGAAAGGAAGGAAGGAAGGAAGGAGGGACAATACCACTAGCAATAGCTCTTAGATTATATACCGCTTCACAGTGTTTTATAGCCCTCTCTAAGCAGTTTACAGAGTCAGCCTTTGCCCCCCCCCCCCAACAATCTGGATGCTCTTGTTACAGACCTCAGAAGGATGGAAGGCTGAGTCAACCTTGAGTTGGTCAGGATCAAACTGCTGATGGTCTATTCCAGCAGTCCCTAAACTTTCCAGTTTGGCAGCCCGGTGTGGGGACGGGAGGGGAGAGGGAGAGGGGGATGGATAGATAGATAGATAGATAGATAGATAGATAGATAGATAGATAGATAGATAGATAGATAGATAGATAGATAGATAGATAGATAGATAGATAGATAGATAGATAGATAGATAGATGGATGGATGGATGGATGGATGGATGGATGGATGGATGGATGGATGGATGGATGGATGGATGGATGGATGGATGGATGGATAGATAGATGATAGATAGATAGATAGATAGATAGATAGATAGATAGATAGATAGATAGATAGATAGATAGATAGATAGATAGTTTCCTGTGATTGGCAGGCGCATCCATGCATGTGCGCACAGCTCCATTTCCACAAGCACATGTGCCTGCCACTCACACACGCAGGTCCACTCATACAAGCAGTGAGCACTTGCAAAGCTCCACTCGCAAGTGCCTGCCGCTTGTGCGACTGAAGCTGCACACGCCAGCACAAGCACCCAGCCCTTGTGCAAGGGAGCTGAGCGCCAGAGCGCAAACACCAGGCGCTGGGGGGAGTGGAGCTGTGCATGCAAGCTCCTGCTGTTCAACTGCTGCTTGCACGGCCTGGTTCCAAAGGGGCCCCAGCCTGGGGGTTGGGGACCCCCGGTCTATCCCGTATGCCATGCAGGAATCCCCCCCTACAGCATCCTCAACAGATGGCCAGCCAGCTCTCCACAGGTGAGTGCATCGCCACTCGTGACATGATACACAATCGTTGAGCAGTCTTAAAGTCTTAAAAGTTAGAAAATTCTTATTGAGGTCCAACTGAAATGTCCCTCTTTGTACTTTAAACCACTTGTTTCTTCTCTTCTCAGCAATTCTGCCCCACTTTGTACACGTTCCCCATCAGATACTGTTATGACACCTTTCTAGAAGACTGTTATACTATTGTGACACATTTCTACACGACACCTTTCAAAGCTAATAGGTTTTCCTGCGATCTTTTGTTCCCCAGGATAAGCACACCAAAACTCTATTTCTAGTATGGTTTTGTTTTGTTTTTTTCATTCAATTGTCTTATCGTTTTACTTGGTCTCTTCTGGATATGCTGCAGCTGGTCAATATTCTGTGGTGCCAGAAATGGATTAACAATTTAGGCGACCAGTGTAGACTAAGGGAAAGAATGCAATCTCTTGAACTTAATTCTTCTATTTATAAAACTAGGATTTCAATTGCTTTCTCTCTCTCTCTCTCTTTTTTTTTTTTTTGGCAAATCCTGTTTGCCTCATGTTCACATTTCAGTCAATTAACCAGAATAGAGCTGGAAGGGTCCTTGGAGGTCTTCTAGTCCAACCCCCTGCTCAAGCAGGAGATCCTATACCATTTCAGACAAGTGGCTGTCCAGTCTCTTCTTAAAAACCTCCAGGGATGGAGCACCCAAATTTATCGGAATTTATGTTAATGTACCTGGATAATTATAGAACATAGAATAATAAAGCTGGAAAGGACCTTGGAGGTCTTCTAGTCCAACCCCCTGCTCAAGCAGGAGATCTTATACCATTTCAGACAAGTGGCTGTCCAGTCTCTTCTTAAAAACCTCCAGTGATGGAGCGCCCACAACTTCTGGAGGCAAGCTGTTCCACTGGTTAATTGTTCTCACTGTTAGGAAGTTTCTGCTTAATTCCAATTTGCTTCTCTCCTGGATTAGTTTCCATCCGTTGTTTCTTGTCTTGCCCTCTGGTGCTTTGGAGAATAAGTTGACCCCCTCCTCTTTGTGGCAACCGCACAAATCTGATTTCCAAACGTCTCTTTTTAATACCTGGCCCAGGTGTTAAATAAGCTACGTGATGATTATTGTATCTGAATGCAGCTGCCCTCCATTTTTGGACAACCTTTATAAATATTTGATACTGTTACAAAACAGCGAAGCCTTTTGACTTTGATGCAGCAAGTGGATTTCAGATGGAGGTGAAACGGAAAGATAATTCACAAAGCCGGAGGCAGTCACGGTAGCTTTCTGTTTCATTAAATTAATTGCAATTTGTCTAAACTATGCTGCCTTTCTAACCAATGTTTTTTTATTGCTGTGTACGTTCAAATATATTAAAAA
>NW_015393119.1:22619-25969 GCF_001527695.2 Protobothrops mucrosquamatus
CTCATTAGGTAGCCAAAGTACCTGAGTTTCAACTTCAGGATCTGGCCTTCTAAAGAGCAGTCGGGGTTGATCTCTTCTAGGACTGACCAGTTTGATCGCCTTGCAGTCCAGGGGACTCGCAGGAGTCTTCTCCAGCACCAGAGTTCAAAGCTCTGGTTAGTTGGTGCCAAAATCAGTATATTAAAAGCATAGAAGTCTCTTTCCCTTAACCCAGCAGGTCACATTGTCCAAGAAGCCATCATACATTTGTTGTGAGAAAGGATCTTTGGTTCTCAGGAACCAGCATTCAGGTGACCTAGGTTCCCACGGACTGGCAGCTCGCGATCTGAGGTCTGCATTCTATTCACCCCTCCCCTCCCCCCAAGTCTGTAGGCAAGCTATGAAAGAAAATGGAGAAAACAGCAAAGGGGTCTTCTCGAAGCTTGACACCCAGGACTCTTCAACAGCTTCATAAATAACTACATAAGGAGTAGAAGGGATGTTCATAAAATCTGTGGAGGACACAAACTGGAGAAGATCTCTAGGGCCCCAGCCTATAGGCTCAGGATTCCAAAGATTTTGATAGACTTGAACACAGGGCCCCATCCAACAAAACGTAATTCAGTTGTGAGGAATGTGAGGTTCAGCAATTTTGAGAAGAATCTGAACATCATGGAAGATCATATATTTTGCTTGAGCCAGCAATGTGCCACAACTGCCAAAACAGCCAATGCAATTTGGGCTGCATAAGCAGAGATATAGGGTCAAGATAACAGGAAGCACCAGAAGGCAGGACAAGAAACAACAGATGGAAACTAATCAAGGAGAGAAGCAACCTCGACTTTTGGAGAAACTTCCTAACAGTGAAGACAATTAACCAGTGGAACAGCTTGCCACCAGAGGTTTTGGGTGCTTCATCACTGGAGGCTTTTAAGAAAAGGCTGGACAGCTACTTGTCTGAAATAGTATAGGGTCTCCTGCTTGGGCAGGGGGTTGAACTAGAAGACCTCCAAGGTCCCTTCCAGCTCTATTCTATTCTATTCTATTCTATTCTATTCTATTCTATTCTATTCTATTCTATTCTATTCTATTCTATTCTTCATTCCTCTATTCTATTCTATTCTATTCTATTCTACTTCTGTTCTACTTCTGTTCTATTCTATTCTGCTCTGTTCCGTTCTGCTCTAATTCTATTCTATTCTACTTCTACTTCTACTTCTATTCTATTCTATTCTATTCTATTCTATTCTATTCTATTCTATTCTAGTCTAGTCTAGTCTAGTCTAGTCTAGTCTAGTCTACAATTGCAGGAATTGGGTATGGCCTGTCTAGAGAAAAGAAGGACTAGGGGGGACATGATAGCAGTATTCCAGTGTTTGAGGGGCTGCCACAAAGAAGAGGGGGTCAACTTATTTTTCAAAGCACCAGAAGGCAAGACAAGAAACAACGGATGGAAACTAATCAAGGAGAGAAGCAACCTGGAATTAAGGAAAAACTTCCTAACAGTGAGAACAATTAACCGGTGGAACAGCTTGCCACCAGAAGTAATGGGTGCTTCATCACGGGAGGCTTTTAAGAAGAGACTGGACAGCCACTTGTCTGAAATGGTATAGGGTCTCCTGCTTGAGCAGGGGGTTGGACTAGAAGACCTCCAAGGTCCCTTCCAGCTCTATTCTGATTGATTGATCGATTTTCTACCATCTGAAACACAAACTCCCATCAGTCTGCATATTATCCAGATCCCAAAAGGCAGCAAAGGAAGAAATCCACGGAACAAATTTTAAAGCCTCTCAGTCATACTTCAGAAATGAAATTTTAATAAACCTATTACTGTGTTTGAGCAGAACCAGAATAAAGGGGGGAAATCCCTTTTTAATTCTCATTGTAAATTCTGAAGGTGAACAAGTTTTCAAACCACAAGCTTTCAATTTCTACCAAGGATATCAAACAAACATCTGGACTCCAACTTCCAAAACTCAATTGGGGAGGAGGAGGAGAAGGTGATGGGTCAAGTCCTAGGGGTGAAATATATTGGCGCTAAAAGTTCATGAAACCAAAATATGATGGTGAATTTGATAGGCTCCAAGCTAACGTGGAGCACCCCCTGCCCCCTGTTTACTCATGGGTGTCTTGCAGGAAGTCTCCCACCCAGAGAAAATCATTTGAATGGCTTAGGGGACCGGAGGCTAAAGCATATAAGGAACGGCTGCTGGAATTGGGTATGTCTAGTTTAACGAAGAGAAGGACGAGGGGGGACATGATAGCAGTCTTCCAGTATCTCAGGGGCTGCCCCAAAGAAGAGGGAGTCAAGCTATTCTCCAAAGCACCTGAAGGCAGGACAAGAAGCAACGGATGGAAACTAATCAAGGAGAGAAGCAGCCTGGAACTAAGGAGAAACTTCCTGACAGTGAGAACAATTAACCAGTGGAACAACCTGCCTCCAGAAGCGGTGAATGCTCCAACACTGGAAGTTTTTAAGAAGAGACTGGACGGCCATTTGTCCGAAATGGTATAGGGTTTCCTGCCTGAGCAGGGGGTTGGACTAGATGACCTCCAAGGTTCCTTCCAACTTTATCATTATATTATTATTATTATTATTATTATTATTATTATTATTATTATTATTATTATTATTATTATTATTATTATTATTATTATTATTATTATTATTATTATTATGCTGCCTTGATTCCTTCCTCCTATCAGCACTGCAGGGATGGGGGGGAAACAGGATCTAAGCCGATTTCCATCAGGATCCAATGTGGGTCAGTCACCAAGAACAGATGTTTCATTTTCCAAGCTTTTGGACTTGTGCTCAAGGAACTTACAGGGATCTTGAAGGCAGAAAAGCAGGCCCGGTTTTTCTTAATAGCCCCATGCAGAGGCCAGCTCTGTAGAAAAACAGATTTGATCATCCCATTCAAAAAGACTGAGGCCCCATTCATGAGCAAATACTACCGGGCAGTAGTATTTCAAAATATTTTGAAATCTCTTGCAGCAAAATTGATAGCTAACAATGGCAGAGTGATAGAACCAGCAGCCCCTCACCCCAAAATCCAACACAGGACATAGCCACCAACCACAGCCCCAGAGAAGCAGGACATGACCTTTAGGACATAATAGGATTAACCCACCACCCTCAGAATACCAAAAGGACACACTCAAATGGGGAGGGTCTGGATGGGGAGGAACAGACTCAGGCTCAACCCCTCCAAGACCGAGTGGCTGTGGCTGCCGGCGCCTCGGCATAGTCAGCTGACTCCATCGCTGACTATAGGGGGTGAAATTTTGGCCCCCTCAGAGAGGGCTCGCAACTTGGGAGTCCTCCTGGATCCACGGCTGACATTGGAAGACCATTTGTCGGCCGTGAC
>NW_015393119.1:26623-29994 GCF_001527695.2 Protobothrops mucrosquamatus
TTTAGGTAGGGATGATTTTAAGAAAATTTTAATTGACACACAGCTTCTAATATTTGGCTTTTAATTTGGTTTTATGGGGTTTTTTTGTTCTTTGATGTATTTTGTTTGTCTGTTTTAATATGCTGTGCACCGCCCTGAGTCCTACGGGAGAAGGGCGGTATATAAATTAAATTATTAAATTAAATTAAATTAAATTAAAAGCTCAGGTCAAAGTTCATGCCACAGGAGCAGGAACAACTCCAAACACAAAAGCCCAAGAAGGTATAAAAACCCACCACTCCCAGCTCCCATGTGGTCAGCTGCCCCAGAGCCACATTTCTGTCTGGTTCTGCAACTCAGTAAAGAATCGTCTTTGCAAACAGCCTCCATTTTGTTTATTCCCAGCTTGGACTGGACCCTGAAGATTTTTCTTTCAACAATTGATTGATTGATTGATTGATTGATTGATTGATTGATTGATTGATTGAAGATTCTCTATCTTCCTCACCAGCCTTTAAAATTTATCTCTTTCTCTCTGTTCCTTTCTCAGGGTAGAAAAGGAGCCTTTTTCATCTTTTTACCACTTAACTTACTACCGGTAGCACACCAGGTTAATGTGCAAACACATTTTCAACTGTTGAAATGTTCGGCTTCACGATTTATCAATAAATTATAGGGGAGGAGGCAGAAGAGAGAACGTTCCCACACCTTTCTTGCCCTTCTCACACAGTCTTTTGATTTTTGCAAATCTTCTCTTGCAACTTCGGGAGAAGCCGAGAGATCGGCTAATGAATAAAATCTAATTTGCATATCACCGAAGGCTTTCTAGCAGGCGGCATCAGAAGCAATAAATTAATAAATCAGCAAACGCGTCGAAAAGGAACAAGGCAAGGGTGTTCTTTGCTTTGTGTTGTGCTGGGGTTTTTTTTGTTGTTGTTGTTTTTTTGCACACAAAGCACCATTTTGTAATGGGCAATTTCAGCAAGTGTATCACCATTAGTAAACATAGCAATCCACCGAGCAGTCCATCACTATGCAATTGTGTTATATGCAAAAACGCAAAGAGGACAAAGGAGGCATGTAATAAAAAAGTTTGGGCATTATGAGACGCATCTGGAAAGAGAGTTTTTTTGCATCTCCTTAAATATGGGAGAGGGTGAGTCATCCAGAGATGAAGAGTGATGGGGAATTCAGGATGGAAAAAGCGGTGCATTTTGACACAACAGAGCTGAGCTGTGAAACTCACTCCAGGCAGCCTTCGACTTACGACCACAACTGAGCCCCAAATTTTTGTTGCTAAGTGAGACATTTGTTAAGGGAATTTTGTCCCATTTTACCACCTTTCCTGCCACAGTTGTTAAGTGAATCACTGCAGTTGTTAAGTTAGGGGAGGGAAGCTGACCAAAGAGAGAAGCAACCTGGAATTAAGGAGAAACTTCCTAACAGTGAGGACAATTAACCAGTGGAACAGCTTGCCTCCAGAAGGAGCTCCATCACTGGAGGTTTTTAAAAAGAGACTGGACAATCACCTGTCTGAGATGGTGTAGTTCAGTGATGGTGAACCTTTTAGAGACCGAGTGCCCAAAAACCACCCCCCGCCTCCGCTCCACCTCCCGCCCTGCCTGCCCCGCCCCCGCCTGCCCCCTGCCCCGTCCACCGAAAGGGCCACACATCGCCTCCATGGCCTGCCGCAGCAGATTGCCCAGGCAGCCCTGCAGCTCCATGGCAGCCACGCCCTCCGCCCACACTCCACAGCATCATTTGCATGCTATGGGGCGCAAGGGTGAAATCTTGTCCCTGCTGCCTGGCTATGTCCTTGGCTGCACTGCTCCATGTGGCCACGCCCGGGGGCGACTCTCCTCCAGGGGGGCTGCTGGTGAAGAAGGGGCCGTGGGGGAGGCGGGGCTGGGGCAACAGCGTGCGTGCCCACAGAGAGGGCTTCGAGTGCCGCCTCTGGCACACGTGCCATAGGTTCGCCACCACTGGTGTAGGTTCTCCTGCTTGAACAGGGGGCTGGACTAGAAGACATCCAAGGTCCCTTCCAGCTCTATTCTATTCTAATAATACAGTTGTCTATAGAGAGTCTCAGTCATCTGTCTATGATTCTCAGTCAGTCTAGGGAGATAGATGACATAACATCATCTATCTCCAGTCTACAACACCATCCTTTCAACAGTTCCAAGAAGGCTCCACACCCATTTTCACCACTCAGGTGACCCTGAGGACACAGATAAATCTCCAGGTGGCCTCAATGACTCTCCAAAAGAAGGCAAATGACCAGCTGTCTGCAAGGAGTATAAGTCCTTTCATTCCCCACCATCCAGTCAGAGCTGAAGAAGCTTCTCGGATGAGAAGCGAAACGTCTTCAAAGGAAAAACAAGAAAGTCCAATTGCCTCCTGAAAAAAAAAGCACCTTTGGGATAGTAACACAGTTGTAAAGCAAATCTGCCTTCCCCATTGACTTTGCTCATCAGAAGGTCGCAAAAAGTGAAGACACAACCTTGGGACACTGCCACCGTTGTAAGTATGAACCAGTTGCCAAGCATCTGAATTCCGATCACAGGACCACGGGGATTCTGCACAGGTTGCAACTGTGAAAAACGGTCCTAAGTCACTTCTTTCAGTGCCCTTGTAACTTTGAATGGTCACTGAATGAACTGCTGCAAGTGGAGGACTTACCTGTACTGAAACGAAGCAGCAATGGCCACCTGCTTGGATTGATTCGACAATAATGAATTGAACTTATGCAGGTAAAAAAAAATTAATAAGACAGGATGAGGGCCGGCTACAGAAGGCCCCTCCGCAGCCAGACTTCGCACACTGACAACAAAGAGGCTTCTAGCCATTGTGTAAACAATATTCAGGAGTTTGTCAGCTGCTGGTGAGCAAAATGTTGTATTCCAAATTGTCCCATCATTCTACAACCTTTTAGAGACCGAGTGCCCAAACTGCAACCCAAAACCCACTTATGTATCGCCGGGTGCAGGTGGGTGTGGCCCACTGGGTGGGCATGGCTGTAGTGGTCATGGCAGAATGGGTGGGTGTGGCCAAGGTGGGCATGGTCACCTCAATGTTCCTCGTGGGCAGGGACTCCTGTGGGGGCCGGACAGGGTTGGGGGAGATCCAGGGGGTCTCTGGTGGGTGGGACAATGGGCAGGAGGCTCGTTCTGTGGGATAAGGCGAGGCGAGGCAAGGTGGGGGTGCCATTTTTGCAGGGCAAGGCGATGCAGGGGCCAGGGCGGCTGCTGCCTGACACCATCGGCCCGTGCACACAGAGGCCAGCGAGTGCATGGGGGCCGACGGTGTCCGTCCGCAGCCACAGTCTGCTAGCCTCTCGACTGGCGCACTCTAGGGCTCCGCAGCTCGCTGCCAGCAGTTCAGAGAAGCCACAT
>NW_015393120.1:0-4865 GCF_001527695.2 Protobothrops mucrosquamatus
GCAGCCCCTGAGATACTGGAACACTGCTATCCTGTCCCCCCTCGTCCTTCTCTTCATCAAACTAGACAGACCCAATTCCAGCAACCGTTCCTTATATGATTTAGCCTCCAGTCCCCTCATCATCTTTGTGGCTCTTCTCTGCACTCTTTCTAGAGTCTCAACATCTTTTTTACATCGTGGTGACCAAAACTGGATGCAGGATTCCAAGTGTGGCCTTACCAAGGCCTTGTAAAGTGGTATTAATTATTCCACCTGCCTCACCAGCAGGTCAGCTTACCTTCCTCAGCAGGTACCAGACGCCCACAATGCTGCTCATGGCCAGGCAGACGAGGTCCTTGGTGTCAAATTCATAGTTGACAATCTCTGGAAGGAGACAATAAATGCCATTTTCACGGTCACTAATGGGAGGATACGCCGAAGGGGGGCTACCTAAAGGCGAAGGAGGCACGTAATTAAGCAAGGTGATGAAAAATCAGGAATCTTTGTTTAAAAGAATCCCTTCGGGAGATAGAGAAGAAGGAAGCGAATCCTTAAGGGAAAAAAGGAAAAATGTCAGCTGAGCCAGATAAAGGAAGTTGGGCGTGAGTCCGTGGGAAGCCCCTCCCCAAATCCCACCGACAGTTGCCAGACGTGTCAATCGACAAGGCAAGACTAGCGGCCGGTCTTGTCAATCAACAGAGGAAGGGGATGCCTGTTCCACAAGGAGGGAGGTGTTGTTATCTTAGTTCAAATATATTTATCCTTATTCCAACTAAAGGGAACAATTTATGTATACATCTGTTTTGGGGGGGGGGGGGTTCTGCACTTTTTTTTGCATAGCATTGTCTAGTTTTTTTTCTCCCCTCCCCTTTTTTTGGACTTTGTATTTCAATGTTTTGAATAAAATAAAAATATAACTTGAATAAGAAAAAAGAAAAGGGATTTGGGAGATAAAACGGGTCCTGAAGCCCACCCACTCTTAAAGTCTCTAGGGCTCCAAACCTAGTGGCGTCCTTCACTCTAGTTAGTACCTGCCAGCCTAGTTGTGGAGGACGTACGTGTGGGTGAGAGGGTGTGTGCATATGAGAAAGAGCATGCCTGCCTGTCTTCTATTTATGTCTATGTATCATCTCTCTCTCTCTCCTATCTATTATCTCTATCTACTATCTATCTCTCTACTATATTTATCTATCTATCATCTCTACTACCAGTTTCTCTGTCTCTATCATCTCTCTAATATCTATCTCTATCTACTATGATCTCTCTAACTATGTATCTCTCTACTATATCTATCTATCATCTATCTCTCTACTATCTATCTCTGTCTATCATCTTTCTATCTCTCTATCTAGTTATGTTTCTCTGCCTAATTTTTAAAAGACACTATCTATCTATCTATCTATCTATCTATCTATCTATCTGTCTGTCTGTCTGTCTGTCTGTCTTATCATCCTCTATGTCTCTATCATCTCTCTATCTCTATCAATCTATGTACCTCTATATCTATCTATCTATCTATCTATCTATCTATCTATCTATCTATCTATCTATCTATCTATCTATCTATCTATCTATCTGTCTTATCATCCTCTATGTCTCTATCATCTCTATCTCTATCAATCTCTGTACCTCTATCTCTATCAATCTCTGCACCTATCTATCTATCTATCTATCTATCTATCTATCTATCTATCTATCTATCTAATCCTCTCTCTCTCTCTCTCTCTTTCTCTCTATCCTATCTTTATCTATCTATCTATCTATCTATCTGTCTGTCTGTCTGTCTGTCTGTCTGTCTGTCTGTCTGTCTGTCTGTCTGTCTGTCTCTCTCTCTCTCTCTCTCTCCTCTCTCTCTCTATCATCTTTCTAAATTCACTCGTTGCCCTCACCACAACGCAGCCAGCAAAGATACGGAAAGCATTTGTCATATGGCAGTACCCAAGCAGACACACAAGGCAGGAGACATAAGATCCACAGAGAAAATCCTTCAATTCTCCTGGGCCAAACGAGGAAGCAAACCTACCTTCCTTTGCTTCCCCAGAGCCTTGAGTAAAAAGGAGCTGATACTGCTTGTTGGGAAAGTTGACCGGGAAAAACTTATTCATCATGGGGCTGAAACGAGATGGGAGGAAGAGAAGGGAAAGGGAGAAAGAAGGGAAGGAGACGTCGTTTTAAAAGGCATAACCGACAAACAGCAACTGTATGCAAGGAAAATCAAAATCCCACAGAAATACGTTTATAAAATTAACTCAAGGAATACCAAATAATCAGAGCAGTATTTTTCAATCTCAGGCACTTTTAAGGTGTGTGGACTTCAACTCCCAGAATTCCTTAGTCAGCGCGATAAAGTGGCCGAGGTTGTGAAACTTGGAAATGTGAAGCACTGCGACGATGCTGTAAGCCTTGAGTTTATTTAGCTATTATTTATTCATTAAGAAAATGTAAAATCTAAAAGCACTGATATGGAAGCCTAGTTGGCAAAGGAAGAAAGCCAGAATAAGGTTGAAGAAAATTGGGGTTTTGACTTATTAGAGAGGATTTCATATTATTAATTAAAGGGTTAAAGGGAGAAGTTGAGATAAGGGGAATTCTGGTCGTTAGATTTAAAATACTTGGAAATTAGTTGAAAATAAGGACTTTGTCTGCTTAATATTTAAAAATTGTTTGATTTATTGATTAATCCAGGTAATATACATAATGGTTTTGATTTATTAAAGGGGATATTGTATTATTAAGTAGATGATTTAATATGGTGGGGAATAGATAATTCTTAGGAAATAGAACAAGATTACATTCAAATAGATAAAATGCGTATTTTGGATATTATATTTTGTTATGAATTGAGATAAGGGAAATCTTGCTTATCTAAAGCCTGAAAATTATAAATATCAAAGGTTAAATTGGAATATTGATGAGAAACTAAAAACTGGGAAGAAAAAAATTAATAACAGGATATGGATTGTTTATGAAGATTGAATGTAATTAAGATATGTATAAGCTAAAAATTGATTGATAAATGTAATAATGATGTTTTTACTAAGTTAATATAATAAGAACTGTATTAGCTTGAATACGAGACAGTAAATGTTAAGGGGAAAAGAGAAGAAATATCTGATGTTGTAACCTGACATTTGTACTAAAGATTCTGTTATGGAACTATTGATTAACCCAGTCACTGCGTTGCTTTTTAAATACCGTATGTAAATGTAAAATTGGAAAATTAATATTATTTAAAAATAAAAATGTATATGGTTGCCCAAGTCACTGAGGGTGACTCTGGGGCAGCTTAAGAGAAATAAAATCCCAAGTACAGGTAAGTCCTCGGCTTACGACCGTGACTGAGCCCAGAACGTATGCTGCTAAGCGAAAAATTTGTTAAGTGAGTTTTGTCCCATTTTACAACCTTTCTTGCCACCTTTATTAAGTGAATCGCTGCAGTTGTTAAGTTAGTCACACGGTCGTTAAGTGAAACTGGCCGCCCCGTTGACTTTGCTCGTCGGAAGGGCACAAAAGGGGGATCACGTGACCCCGGGACACTACAAACCGTCGTAAGTATGAGTCAGTGGCTTTTTAAAAACTCGCCTGGCTTTTGAAGAGTCTTTTGTTTTTTTTAAAAAGGAAAAGCTGGCCTCAAAAGTTGGCAGATGTTCTCTCCACCTACAGATAAATATTCTTATTTTTTTAAAACAAGAGAGGGAGTTCAGCAGCCAGCTGAGTGCCCGTTTCCCATCTGATTAGGCAAGTTAACTATTAAACTTAAGAGACTCTGCCAGGATTTTAACCTTTCCTTTATGTGCAGTAATCAGGCACCTTTATTTGCAAATGATGAGAGGCCTCCAAAAGGGTTTTTTGCTTCCATTGACTCCGAAGACTTAAATTTCTGCACTGGTGGAGAAATGAAGGAATAACCAAACCAGGTATAAATAAAAAGGGATATTCCAGGTACAGAAAACTCTACAGCAGGGTTCTTCAAAGTTGGCCCTTTTATGACTTGTGGACTTCAACTCCCAGAATTCCTCAGCCAGCATGCCTGGCTGAGGAATTCTGGGAGTTGAAGTCCACAAGTCATAAAAGGACCAACTTTGAAGACTCCTGCTCTACAGGATGTGCATGACTCACTTAGTACCGGTCGTCCTTCAGTTACGACTGTAAGACAGCCTCCCTATCATGATCGCAAGTCACGGCAGTCCGCACACCGTGTAACCAAACCAGGTTTATTGCAGCCGTCCTTAAATGGATGCAGCGGACGTTAAGTGAATCAAAGAGCTTGTTTAAAAGTGCCTGTATACGGGTAGTCCTCCACTTACGACTGTAAAAGAGGCTGCCTGTTAAGGTCGCAAGTCAGGACAGCTATAAAGTTGAGGCACCCACCTGGGACGAGCTGATTTTGTGACTTGTTTTGTGGCGGTTGTTAAGGGAAGGCGGCGGTTGTAAAATGAAGGCCACTGCCGTAAAGCGAATGCTACAATTGTTAAGGAACCGACAGAGTGTTTCTGCTGAAAACTGGAAGGCCAGTTGGGGGGGGGGGATGGCCATAAAACAGGATCACGTCCCTGCAGTGACATAAATGGGGGACTGACTGTAGGGCACCCAAAGTGCAAGTAACTACAGGGGAGGGGGGCTCAGTATCCCCAAGGAGGTCAGTCATAAGTCTTGTGTCCTGTTCATATTATATATATATATATATATCTCCCCTCTCACCTGTCATTGCTAACCTCTACATGGAACACTTTGAAACCCAAGCTCTAGAAAAATCTGATCACAAACCCAAACTCTGGCTCAGGTACGTAGACGACACCTTCATAATCTGGCCACATGGGAAAGAAAAACTGGACAACTTCCTCACACACCTCAACAGCCTACACCCCAAAATACAGTTCACCATG